>NC_084578.2:3732500-3782500 GCF_033978685.3 Nerophis lumbriciformis | reverse complement strand
ATTTTAAAGGTAAAAACTGATTTTCAAGGTAAAAGCTGGTTTTCAAGGTAAAAGTTGATTTTCAAGGTAAAAGCTGATTTTCAAAGAAAAAGCTGGTTTAGAAGGTGAAAGTTGATTTTCAAGGTAAAAAAAGATTTTCAAGGTAAAAACTGATTTTCAAAGAAAAAGCTGGTTTAGAAGGTGAAAGTTGATTTTCAAGGTAAAAAAAGATTTTCAAGGTAAAAACTGATTTTCAGAGTAAAAGTTGATTTTCAAGGTAAAAACTGATTTTCAAGGTAAAACTGAAAAGTTGATTTTCAAGGTAAAAACTGATTTTCAAGGTAAAAGCTGGTTTTGAAGGTGAAAATTGATTTTCAAGGTAAAAACTCATTTTCAGAGAAAAAGTTGATTTTCAAGGTAAAAACTCATTTTCAAGGTAAAAGCTGGTTTTCAAGGTCAAAGTTGATTTTCAAGGTAAAAACTGATTTTCAAGGTATAAGCTGGTTTTGAAGGTGAAAATTGATTTTCAAGGTAAAAACTCATTTTCAAGATAAAAGCTGGTTTTCAAGGTCAAAGTTGATTTTCAAGGTAAAAACTGATTTTAAAGGTAAAAACTGATTTTCAAGGTAAAAGCTGGTTTTCAAGGTCAAAGTTGATTTTCAAGGTAAAAGCTGATTTTCAAGGTAAAAACTGATTTTCAAGGTAAAAACTGATTTTCAAGGTAAAAACTGATTTTCAAAGAAAAAGCTGGTTTAGAAGGTGAAAGTTGATTTTCAAGGTAAAAGTTGATTTTCAAGGTAAAAAAAGATTTTCAAGGTAAAAACTGATTTTCAGAGTAAAAGTTGATTTTCAAGGTAAAAAAAACTGATTTTCAAGGTAAAACTGAAAAGTTGATTTTCAAGGTAAAAACTGATTTTCAAGGTATAAGCTGGTTTTGAAGGTGAAAATTGATTTTCAAGGTAAAAACTCATTTTCAGAGAAAAAGTTGATTTTCAAGGTAAAAACTGATTTTCAAGGTAAAAACTGATTTTCAAGGTCAAAGTTGGTTTTCAAGGTCAAAGTTGATTTTCAAGGTAAAAACTGATTTTCAAGGTAAAAGCTGGTTTTCAAGGTCAAAGTTGATTTTCAAGGTAAAAACTGATTTTAAAGGTAAAAACTGATTTTCAAGGTAAAAGCTGGTTTTCAAGGTCAAAGTTGATTTTCAAGGTAAAAGCTGATTTTCAAGGTAAAAACTGATTTTCAAGGTAACACTGATTTTCAAGGTAAAAGCTGGTTTTCAAGGTAAAAGTTGATTTTCAAGGTAAAAGTTGATTTTCAAGGTAAAAGTTGATTTTCAAGGTAAAAACTGATTTTCAAGGTATAAGCTGGTTTTGAAGGTGAAAATTGATTTTCAAGGTAAAAACTCATTTTCAGAGAAAAAGTTGATTTTCAAGGTAAAAACTCATTTACAAGATAAAAGCTGGTTTTCAAGGTCAAAGTTGATTTTCAAGGTAAAAACTGATTTTCAAGGTAAAAACTGATTTTTAGAGTAAAATTTGATTTTCAAGGTAAAAACTGATTTTCAAGGTAAAAGTTGTTTGTCAAGGTAAAAACTCATTTTTAAGGTAAAAGTTGTTTGTTAAGGTAAAAACTGATTTTCAAGGTAAAAACTGATTTTCAAGGTAAAAACTGATTTTCAAAGAAAAAGCTGGTTTAGAAGGTGAAAGTTGATTTTCAAGGTAAAAGTTGATTTTCAAGGTAAAAAAAGATTTTCAAGGTAAAAACTGATTTTCAGAGTAAAAGTTGATTTTCAAGGTAAAAACTGATTTTCAAGGTAAAACTGAAAAGTTGATTTTCAAGGTAAAAACTGATTTTCAAGGTATAAGCTGGTTTTGAAGGTGAAAATTGATTTTCAAGGTAAAAACTCATTTTCAGAGAAAAAGTTGATTTTCAAGGTAAAAACTCATTTTCAAGATAAAAGCTGGTTTTCAAGGTCAAAGTTGATTTTCAAGGTAAAAACTGATTTTCAAGGTAAAAACTGATTTTCAAGGTAAAAGCTGGTTTTCAAGGTCAAAGTTGATTTTCAAGGTAAAAACTGATTTTAAAGGTAAAAACTGATTTTCAAGGTAAAAGCTGGTTTTCAAGGTAAAAGTTGATTTTCAAGGTAAAAGCTGATTTTCAAAGAAAAAGCTGGTTTAGAAGGTGAAAGTTGATTTTCAAGGTAAAAAAAGATTTTCAAGGTAAAAACTGATTTTCAAAGAAAAAGCTGGTTTAGAAGGTGAAAGTTGATTTTCAAGGTAAAAAAAGATTTTCAAGGTAAAAACTGATTTTCAGAGTAAAAGTTGATTTTCAAGGTAAAAACTGATTTTCAAGGTAAAACTGAAAAGTTGATTTTCAAGGTAAAAACTGATTTTCAAGGTAAAAGCTGGTTTTGAAGGTGAAAATTGATTTTCAAGGTAAAAACTCATTTTCAGAGAAAAAGTTGATTTTCAAGGTAAAAACTCATTTTCAAGGTAAAAGCTGGTTTTCAAGGTCAAAGTTGATTTTCAAGGTAAAAACTGATTTTCAAGGTATAAGCTGGTTTTGAAGGTGAAAATTGATTTTCAAGGTAAAAACTCATTTTCAAGATAAAAGCTGGTTTTCAAGGTCAAAGTTGATTTTCAAGGTAAAAACTGATTTTAAAGGTAAAAACTGATTTTCAAGGTAAAAGCTGGTTTTCAAGGTCAAAGTTGATTTTCAAGGTAAAAGCTGATTTTCAAGGTAAAAACTGATTTTCAAGGTAAAAACTGATTTTCAAGGTAAAAACTGATTTTCAAAGAAAAAGCTGGTTTAGAAGGTGAAAGTTGATTTTCAAGGTAAAAGTTGATTTTCAAGGTAAAAAAAGATTTTCAAGGTAAAAACTGATTTTCAGAGTAAAAGTTGATTTTCAAGGTAAAAAAAACTGATTTTCAAGGTAAAACTGAAAAGTTGATTTTCAAGGTAAAAACTGATTTTCAAGGTATAAGCTGGTTTTGAAGGTGAAAATTGATTTTCAAGGTAAAAACTCATTTTCAGAGAAAAAGTTGATTTTCAAGGTAAAAACTGATTTTCAAGGTAAAAACTGATTTTCAAGGTCAAAGTTGGTTTTCAAGGTCAAAGTTGATTTTCAAGGTAAAAACTGATTTTCAAGGTAAAAGCTGGTTTTCAAGGTCAAAGTTGATTTTCAAGGTAAAAACTGATTTTAAAGGTAAAAACTGATTTTCAAGGTAAAAGCTGGTTTTCAAGGTCAAAGTTGATTTTCAAGGTAAAAGCTGATTTTCAAGGTAAAAACTGATTTTCAAGGTAACACTGATTTTCAAGGTAAAAGCTGGTTTTCAAGGTAAAAGTTGATTTTCAAGGTAAAAGTTGATTTTCAAGGTAAAAGTTGATTTTCAAGGTAAAAACTGATTTTCAAGGTATAAGCTGGTTTTGAAGGTGAAAATTGATTTTCAAGGTAAAAACTCATTTTCAGAGAAAAAGTTGATTTTCAAGGTAAAAACTCATTTTCAAGATAAAAGCTGGTTTTCAAGGTCAAAGTTGATTTTCAAGGTAAAAACTGATTTTCAAGGTAAAAACTGATTTTCAAGGTAAAAGCTGGTTTTCAAGGTCAAAGTTGATTTTCAAGGTAAAAACTGATTTTAAAGGTAAAAACTGATTTTCAAGGTAAAAGCTGGTTTTCAAGGTCAAAGTTGATTTTCAAGGTAAAAGCTGATTTTCAAGGTAAAAACTGATTTTCAAGGTAACACAGATTTTCAAGGTAAAAGCTGGTTTTCAAGGTAAAAGTTGATTTTCAAGGTAAAAGTTGATTTTCAAGGTAAAAGTTGATTTTCAAGGTAAAAACTGATTTTCAAGGTATAAGCTGGTTTTGAAGGTGAAAGTTGATTTTCAAGGTAAAAACTGATTTTCAAGGTAAAAACTGATTTTCAGAGTAAAAGTTGATTTTCAAGGTAAAAACTGATTTTCAAGGTAAAAGCTGGTTTTCAAGGTCAAAGTTGATTTTCAAGGTAAAAGTTGATTTTCAAGGTAAAAACAGATTTTCAATATAAAAGTTGATTTTTAAGGTAAAAACTGATTTTTAAGGTAAAAACTGATTTTCAAGGTAAAAGTTGATTTTCAAGGTAACAGCTGGTTTTCAAGGTAAAAGTTGATTTTCAAGGTAAAAGTTGATTTTCAAGGTAAAAGCTGATTTTCAAGGTAAAAGTTGATTTTCAAGGTAAAAGTTGGTTTTCAAGGTAAAAGCTGGTTTTTAAGGTAAAAGTTGATTTTCAAGGTAAAATCTGGTTTTCAAGGTAAAAACTGATTTTCGAAGTAAAAGTTGATTTTCAAGGTAAAAGCTGGTTTTCAAGGTAAAATCTGATTTTCGAAGTAAAAGTTGATTTTCAAGGTAAAAGTTGGTTTTCAAGGTAAAAGCTGGTTTTTAAGGTAAAAGTTGATTTTCAAGGTAAAAGCTGGTTTTCAAGGTCAAAGTTGATTTTTAAGGTAAAAGCTGATTTTCAAGGTA
This sequence comes from Nerophis lumbriciformis, assembly GCF_033978685.3. Lineage (NCBI taxonomy): Eukaryota > Metazoa > Chordata > Actinopteri > Syngnathiformes > Syngnathidae > Nerophis > Nerophis lumbriciformis. The sequence continues at coordinate 3,778,023 of NC_084578.2, read as the reverse complement.
AAAACTGATTTTCAAGGTAAAACTGATTTTCAAGGTAAAAGCTGGTTTTCAAGGTAAAAGTTGGTTTTCAAGGTAAAAGCTGGTTTTTAAGGTAAAAGTTGATTTTCAAGGTAAAAGCTGGTTTTTAAGGTAAAAGTTGATTTTCAAGGTAAAAACTGATTTTCAAGGTAAAAGTTGATTTTCAAGGTAAAAGCTGGTTTTCAAGGTCAAAGTTGATTTTCAAGGTAAAAACTGATTTTCAAGGTAAAAGTTGATTTTCAAGGTAAAAGTTGGTTTTCAAAGTAAAAGTTGGTTTTCAAGGTAAAAGTAGATTTTCAAAGTAAAAGTTGGTTTTCAAGGTAAAAGTAGATTTTCAAAGTAAAAGTTGGTTTTCAAGGTAAAAGTAGATTTTCAACGTAAAAGTTGATTTTCAAGGTAAAAGCTGGTTTTCAATGTAAAAGTTGATTTTCAAGGTAAAAGCTGGTTTTCAAGATAAAAATTGGTTTTCAAGGTAAAAGTAGATTTTCAAGGTAAAAGTTGGTTTTCAAGGTAAAAGTAGATTTTCAAGGTAAAAGCTGATTTTCAAGGTAAAAGTTGGTTTTCAAGGTAAAAGCTGTTTTTTAAGGTAAACGTTGATTTTCAAGGTAAAAGCTGGTTTTCAAGGTAAAAACTGATTTTCAAAGTAAAAGTTGATTTTCAAGGTAACAGCTGGTTTTGAAGGTAAAAGTTGATTTTCAAGGTAAAAGCTGGTTTTCAAGGTAAAAACTGATTTTCAAGGTAAAAGTTGATTTTCAAAGTAAAAACGGATTTTCAAGGTAAAAGCTGGTTTTCAAGGTAAAAGTTGGTTTTCAAGGTAAAAGCTGGTTTTCAAGGTAAAAGTTGATTTTCAAGGTAAAAGTTGGTTTTCAAGGTAAAAGTTGATTTTCAATGTAAAAGCTGGTTTTCAAGGTTAAAACTGATTTTCAAGGTAAAAGCTGGTTTTCAAGGTGAAAGTTGATTTTCAAAGTAAAAACTGAGTTTCAAATTAAAAGTTGATTTTCAAAGAAAATGCTGGTTTTCAAGGTAAAAGTTGATTTTCAAAGAAAATGCTGGTTTTCAAGGTAAAAGTTGATTTTCAAGGTCAAAGCTGGTTTTCAAGTTAAAAAACTGATTTTCAAGGTAAAAACTGGTTTTCAAGGTAAAAGTTGGTTTTCAAGGTAAAAGCTGGTTTTCTAAGTAAACAACTGATTTTCAAGGTAAAAGCTGATTTTCAAGGTAAAAGTTGATTTTCAAGGTAAAAAATGATTTTCAAGGTAAAAGCTGGTTTTGAAGGTAAAAGTTGATTTTCAAGGTAAAAGCTGTTTTTCGAGGTAAAAGTTAGTTCTCAAGGTAAAAGTTGATTTTCAAGGTAAAAGCTGGTTTTCAAGTGGTGACCCTCGCCCCGTCCTTGTTTGTGAATGAGTGAGCATTTCAGGGAAGCTGCTTTTACACCCAATCATGGCACCCACCTGTTCCCAATTAGCCTGTTCACCTGTGGGATGTTCCAAATAAGTGTTTGATAAGCATTCCTCACTTTTCTCCGTCTTTTTTGCCACTTGTACCAGCTTTTTTTGGAAACGTTGCAGGCATCGAATTCCAAATGAGCTAATATTTGCAAAAAATAGCACAATTTTCCAGTTCGCACATGAAATATCTTGTCTTTGCAGTCTATTCAATTGAATATAAGTTGAAAAGGATTTGTTGTATTCTCTTTTTATTTACCATTTACACAACGTGACAACTTCACTGCTTTTGGGGTTTGTATGTATAGTGCTTTACATTTAGGGTTTTTTAGGGCCCGCATGGCCCATTGCAAAAGGACTCCCTCTTCGGGAGTCCTTATGCAATGGGACATAAGGACCTATTGAATTTCTAAGGTTTTATTATTATTATTATTATTCCGCAACTTTGCGCTGTAATTTCACCCCCTTAACATACTTCACAACTCACCAAATTTTACACACACATCAGTAATATACGGCAAAACTTTTTATCAAAAAACCAAACCTCAAAACTCAAAATTGCGCTCTAGCGCCCCCTACGGAAAAAAAAACTAGACTGCCTGTAACTCCCACTAGAAAGGTCGGAGTGACATGAAACAAAAACCTTTATGTAGGTGTGACTTAAACCTAGATTTCATAATAGTATATTCTTGGGCAAAAATCAACAGGAAGTTGGCAATTCCCCCTTCAAGACAAAAAAGTACTAAAAACAGTAACTTTTGCCTCTTTGAGCAGTATTTTCACCCTCTTAACATGCTTCACAACTCACCAAACTGAACACACACATCAGGACTGGCAAAAATTGCGATCTAATAAAAAAACCTAACCCCAAATCTCAAAATTGCGCTCTAGCGCAATTTTTGAATAAAACGCAGAAAAAACTGCTCCTCGGAAGAAAAAAATGACAAAACTGCCTGTAACTCCCACTGGAAAGGTTGGAGAGACATGAAACAAAAACCTCTATGTAGGTCTGACTTAGACCTAGTTTTCATAATTGTATATCATCGGGCAAAAATCAACAGGAAGTTGGCAATTCCCCCTTCAAGACAAAAAAGTACTAAAAACAGTAACTTTTGCCTCTTTGAGCTGTATTTTCACCCTCTTAACATGCTTCACAACTCACCAAACTGAACGCACACATCAGGACTGGCAAAAATTGCGATCTAATAAAAAAACCTAACCCCAAATCTCAAAATTGCGCTCTAGCGCAATTTTTGAATAAAACGCAGAAAAAACTGCTCCTCGGAAGAAAAAAAATGACAAAACTGCCTGTAACTCCCACTGGGAAGGTCGGACAGACATGAAACAAAAACCTCTATGTAGGTCTCACTTAGACCTAGTTTTCATAATTGTATATCATCGGGCAAAAATCAACAGGAAGTTGGCAATTCCCCCTTCAAGACAAAAAAGTACTAAAAACAGTAACTTTTGCCTCTTTGAGCTGTATTTTCACCCTCTTAACATGCTTCAAAACTCACCAAACTGAACACACACATCAGGACTGGCAAAAATTGCGATCTAATAAAAAAATCTAACCCCAAATCTAACAATTGCGCTCTAGCGCAATTTTTGAATAAAACGCAGAAAAAACTGCTCCTCGGAAGAAAAAAATGACAAAACTGCCTGTAACTACCACTGGAAAGGTTGGAGAGACATGAAACAAAAACCTCTATGTAGGTCTGACTTAGACCTAGTTTTCATAATTGTATATCATCGGGCAAAAATCAACAGGAAGTTGGCAATTCCCCCTTCAAGACAAAAAAGTACTAAAAACAGTCACTTTTGCCTCTTTGAGCTGTAATTTGACCCTCTTAACATGCTTCAAAACTCACCGAACTGAACGCACACATCAGGACTGGCAAAAATTGCGATCTAATAAAAAAACCTAACCCCAAATCTCAAAATTGCGCTCTAGCGCAATTTTTGAATAAAACGCAGAAAAAAACTGCTCCTCGGAAGAAAAAAATGACAAAACTGCCTGTAACTCCCACTGGAAAGGTTGGAGAGACATGAAACAAAAACCTGTATGTAGGTCTGACTTAGACCTAGTTTTCATAATTGTATATCATCGGGCAAAAATCAACAGGAAGTTGGCAATTCCCCCTTCAAGACAAAAAAGTACTAAAAACAGTAACTTTTGCCTCTTTGAGCTGTATTTTCACCCTCTTAACATGCTTCACAACTTACCAAACTGAACGCACACATCAGGACTGGCAAAAATTGCGATCTAATAAAAAATCCTAACCCCAAATCTCAAAATTGCGCTCTAGCGCAATTTTTGAATAAAACGCAGAAAAAACTGCTCCTCGGAAGAAAAAAATGACAAAACTGCCTGTAACTCCCACTGGGAAGGTCGGACAGACATGAAACAAAAACCTCTATGTAGGTCTCACTTAGACCTACATTTCATAAATTGACAACCCCCAGCAAAAATCAACAGGAAGTTTGCAATTCCCCCTTCAAAACATTTTTTTTTTATAAACCGGTCACTTCTCTTCAAACATTATCTCCTCTGAGCGCGTTTGTCGTATGAGCTTCAAAATAACACAGGAGAGAGATTGAACCCTTCGAAATAAATGATTTTGAAATAATTTTTCTAACTGCTCCGGTTTTGATTTTATGAGCCTTCAAAGAACCGCTACGCTGCTGTTTTCAAGGTAACAGTTGATTTTCAAGGTAAAAGTTGATTTTCAAGGTAAAAGCTGGTTTTCGAGGTAAAAGTTAGTTCTCAAGGTAAAAACTCATTTTCAAGATAAAAGCTGGTTTTCAAGGTCAAAGTTGATTTTCAAGGTAAAAACTGATTTTCAAGGTAAAAACTGATTTTCAAGGTAAAAGCTGGTTTTCAAGGTCAAAGTTGATTTTCAAGGTAAAAACTGATTTTAAAGGTAAAAACTGATTTTCAAGGTAAAAGCTGGTTTTCAAGGTCAAAGTTGATTTTCAAGGTCAAAGCTGATTTTCAAGGTAAAAACTGATTTTCAAGTTAACACTGATTTTCAAGGTAAAAGCTGGTTTTCAAGGTAAAAGTTGATTTTCAAGGTAAAAGCTGTTTTTTAAGGTAAAAGTTGATTTTCAAGGTAAAAGCTGGTTTTTAAGGTAAAAGTTGATTTTCAAGGTAAAAACTGATTTTCAAGGTAAAAGTTGATTTTCAAGGTAAAAGCTGGTTTTCAAGGTCAAAGTTGATTTTCAAGGTAAAAACTGATTTTCAAGGTCAAAGTTGATTTTCAAAGTAAAAACTGAGTTTCAAATTAAAAGTTGATTTTCAAAAAAAATGCTGGTTTTCAAGTTAAAAAACTGATTTTCAAGGTAAAAAACTGATTTTTAAGGTAAAAACTGGCGCTCTAGCGCAATTTTTGAATAAAACGCAGAAAAAACTGCTCCTCGGAAGAAAAAAATGACAAAACTGCCTGTAACTCCCACTGGGAAGGTTGGAGAGACATGAAACAAAAACTTATATGTAGGTCTCACTTAGACCTGCATTTCATATATTGACAACCCTCAGCAAAAATCAACAGGAAGTTTGCAATTTCCCCTTCAAAACATTTTTATTTTTATAAACCGGTCACTTCTCTTCAAACATTATCTCCTCTGAGCGCGTTTGTCGTATGAGCTTCAAAATAACACAGGAGAGAGATTGAACCCTTCGAAATAAATTTTTTTGAAATAATTTTTCTAACTGCTCCGGTTTTGATTTTATGAGCCTTCAAAGAACCGCTGCGCTGCTGTTTTCAAGGTAACAGTTGATTTTCAAGGTAAAAGTTGATTTTCAAGGTAAAAGCTGGTTTTCAAGGTAAAAGTTGATTTTCAAGGTAAAAGCTGGTTTTCGAGGTAAAAGTTAGTTCTCAAGGTAAAAACTCATTTTCAAGATAAAAGCTGGTTTTCAAGGTCAAAGTTGATTTTCAAGGTAAAAACTGATTTTCAAGGTAAAAACTGATTTTCAAGGTAAAAGCTGGTTTTCAAGGTCAAAGTTGATTTTCAAGGTAAAAACTGATTTTAAAGGTAAAAACTGATTTTCAAGGTAAAAGCTGGTTTTCAAGGTCAAAGTTGATTTTCAAGGTCAAAGCTGATTTTCAAGGTAAAAACTGATTTTCAAGGTCAAAGTTGATTTTCAAGGTCAAAGCTGGTTTTCAAGGTAAAAGTTGATTTTCAAGGTAAAAGCTGTTTTTTAAGGTAAAAGTTGATTTTCAAGGTAAAAGCTGTTTTTTAAGGTAAAAGTTGATTTTCAAGGTAAAAACTGATTTTCAAGGTAAAAGTTGATTTTCAAGGTAAAAGCTGGTTTTCAAGGTCAAAGTTGATTTTCAAGGTAAAAACTGATTTTCAAGGTAAAAGTTGATTTTCAAAGTAAAAACTGAGTTTCAAATTAAAAGTTGATTTTCAAAAAAAATGCTGGTTTTCAAGTTAAAAAACTGATTTTCAAGGTAAAAAACTGCCTGTAACTCCCACTGGGAAGGTCAAAGAGACATGAAACAAAAACCTCTATGTAGGTCTCACTTAGACCTACATTTCATAAATTGACAACCCCCAGCAAAAATCAACAGGAAGTTTGCAATTTCCCCTTCAAAACATTTTTTTTTTATAAACCGGTCACTTCCCTTCAAACATTATCTCCTCTGAGCGCGTTTGTCGTATGAGCTTCAAAATAACACAGGAGAGAGATTGAACCCTTCGAAATAATTTTTCTTACTGCTCCGGTTTTGATTTTATGAGCCTTCAAAGAACCGCTGCGCTGCTGTTTTTTTTAAGATGGCTGCTTAAAAGCAGGAAGCACCAACGTGCCCACACAATGCAGACAAGGTAGGTACACTAGACAAAAGTCTTGGGACACTTCAGACTAAAAGTAGACAAAAGTATTGGGACACTTGGGACTAAAACTTGACAAAAGTATTGGGACACTTAGGACTAGCACCTGCCAAATACGCGGGCCCGACCAATGCTGCTTGCAGCTTTAATTTTATTTATTTTCAGCATGGATTGAATACTGAATACTGATTTAAATAAAAAAACAACATATGGACTAGAAGTGCGAATGAAGAGACAAATAATAGTGATGACAACAACTTATTTTGCCATGAATAAAAACAAATGGACCCTCCATGATATATGTGCATAGAATCAAGTATATATTGTGTATTTGGCCTCAGACGCCGTCATGGTGGTCCTTCCTTTACTGCCTCTATTAATCATATGGCAGCCATTTATTGAGCCAAACATTAGTCTCATAACAAACACGAGCCACTTGTGACATATTTGGAAATAATGTCAAATCACCTAATGGCAGTTCACGCTAAACATACAGCTCAGTGGATGGAATGTTTTTCCATTTTCTTCATGTTCTGGGCTCTGCTCAAACAAACATCATTAATATCATTCCACTACTGCTCCCCCCCTCAATCTCCACTCTGGGAGAATTGTTTAATGAGTGTGTGCATGATGACATGCTTTGGGAAATGACATTTAAAGAAAACTATTCACACAGCAAATAGAATGTGCAAATAGAACTGTGGTTTGCCCTCGAACCACAGTTTTATGTTGTTTATATTTCATTTAATAACTGTACAAAGAAGCGCCATGCATTTCTGATAAAGCAGAAACACAATTTTTCTTCCAGGACATGGAATCAATGGCGACTGGACTGTCAACATAGTCCCAGAGGCCTGGATCCGTTCTAAGAATGTGAGCATGAACGGACAAAGCCTGCTCGGATGAGAGAATAAACGTCTTTTGAGACAATCCGAACCCCCCCCGGTTGCGATCCGTTTAGTGCCCTGAGAAAACAATATCCCTGGAGGAATGAGAATATTCACAGGCGACCTACCCCGATCATGTCTTTATTCATGTTGGTGAAAATAGAGTTAGCACCTCCGATATTGCTGAGGCAGCCATCATTATTACAGGACGATAAAACAGCGACATGTGCCAAGGTTCAAGGTAGGTTAAAAAGAAACTTATAATGCAAAAGGTAGTGTTTATCCTTAAGCATACTTGCCAACCTTGAGACCTCCGATTTTGGGAGGTGGGGGGTGGGGACGGGGCGTGGTTGGGGGCGTGGTTAAGAGGGGAGGAGTATATTGACAGCTAGAATTCATCAAGTCAAGTATTTCATATATATATATATATATATATATATATATATATATATATATATATATATATATATATATATATATATATATATATATATATATATCCTGAAAATATGCAAACAAAACTGTGCTTGTGTCATGTCTGTGTGATCAGGTTTTATTTTTGGACTTTTTGTGCACTTTTGTTTTGTTTTGTCACCATAGTTACCCATTAGTTTCACCTGTCATGTCACGCACCTGTTTTGAGTCACGCACCTGTTGTTAATCATGTCCATAAGTATTTAAGTTCATTCATTTTCTGTTGTTCGTCCTGACGACCTCTCAACACATTCATGCTCTGTTCATGCCTGATACTTCTTTTCATGTCAATTCCTCAAGCAACTACTTTTGTCCAAGCCAAGTAAGTTTTTGTTCCATATTTATAGTCTTTTTGGTTTCATAGTTTGTTCTCCGCCATTGCGCGTGTTTTTTGTTTGTACTTTTTTGCTATAGTCTTTTGGTTTTATAGTTTATTCTCCGCCACTGTGCGCGCTTTCATTTATTCCTTTTTTTGATAATAATAAATCATGTACCTTCATTCCCGTCTCGCACGAGCCAACTTTCCGTTGCATCCTGAAAAAGCACACACCCCGGACCAAGTCATGACAGTTTGGATAATTGATACTTCAAACTTGCATAAATAAATATTAAGGAATATAACATAACTTGGCTTCTGAGAGCTTCAAAATGTAATGAATAAAATGCTGAAGTTGTTGATAAACAAGCAATTATTTTAATAATTAAATATGGTCATTTTAAATGAATTATTATGATCATTTAAAATCAATTATTTCAAATATGTTTATTTAAATGTATAATTCTATGGCTGGATGTAATCAGGAGTCAGGAAAAAATGCAAGGAAAAATGCAATTAATTTTGATGTTTTAAGCAAAATATAGTTTTTTTTTTAATTAATAAATATATTTATTTTTAGGTAAGATAAACATAATAAAATGTATCTCTAGTCTGGATGATTTAGTTCTTGTCACCTTGTTATCCTCCCGTCATGAAAAAAGGCTGTCCTCACTCAGGTCCGCATGGAGCTGGAGGGGGCGTGGCTTCCAGCTCCGTGATTGCTAAGTGATTGCTTTTTTATGTTGATAGTTTGTATATCGTGTTTAGCACTTAGCAATACTGCTACATGATGCTTAGTGTTTGTTGTTGAAGGGAAAAGTAAATGTCTTGATGCATCTGTGTATGTTTAAAATGATCCAAATATGTCAATATTACATGTTATTATGAATGTGTCATATATGAACGGAGGCTTATTTTCATAGGCGGAATAGAGTGACTTCCATTGGATCCATTGTTAGCTGACTTTTGCTAGTGTTTGTTTATGGTTTAGAATGCATCAACAAACATTTGTAAATGATAAACAAAAATCCAAAAAAAGTGCACTTCCCCTTTAAGTTAGTTTTAAATCGTTTTTTTAAATGTCACTGCAAGAAGAAACCTATTCATCCTCGACATATTTTCCCAAACTCGAGATCTCAGCAGATGTGCCTTCTTAACCAATCAAGTGGTTCTCAAAGTAAGAACCCGGATTATTTACACAGGATATCACATTCAAATCAGCCCTCGCCGCTAATCTGCCGGTCCTGGTTCGTCAGCATCCTCTTCCTTCACCAGCAATGATGACTTGGGATGGAGATGTTGGATGGAGATGGGGTCACAGGTCATCTGGTAGGTCCATTTCCAACCCAATTCCATGACTTCAGAGTCAATCAAGACACAATTTCAGTCTTTTTGAATTCGGTCATCTTGTAAACCTGCACATTTATACTGTGATGGAACAACAGATTTCAACAACAACAACAACACAACCACTAATCATGGCAGACTTGATGAGAGACAACAAAGACCAAGTATACATGTAGTATCTAGTAACATTCATAACAACATGTAATATTTACATATTGTGATAATGATAAGTATTAATTTCACAGACTTCAACAATAATAACAAGACTACTAATCAGGGCAGACTTGATGAGAGACAACAAAGACCAAATATACATGTAGTATCTAGTAACATTCATAACAACATGTAATATTTACATATTGTGATAATGTTAAGTATTAATTTCACAGACTTCAACAACAACAACACGGCTACTAATCAGGGCAGAATTGATGAGAGACAACAAAGACCAAATATATATGTAGTATCTAGTAACATTCATAATAACATGTAATATTTACACATTTTTTTAATTGTAAGTATTAATTTCACAGACTTCAACAACAACAACAAGACTACTAATCAGGGCAGACTTGCTGAGAGTCAACAAAGACCAAGTATACCTGTATATGTAGTATCTAGTAACATTCATAATAACATGTAATATCTACATATTTTGATCATTTTAAGTATTAATTTCACAGACTTCAACGACAACAACAAGACTACTAATCATGGAAGACTTGATGAGGGGCAACACAGACCAAATATACATGTAGTATCTAGTAACATTCATAACAACATGTAATATTTACATATTGTGATAATGTTAAGTATTCATTTCACAGACTTCAACAACAAAAACAAAACTACTAATCAGGGCAGACTTGCTGAGAGACAACAAAGACCAAGTATACATGTAGTATCTAGTAACATTCATAATAACATGTACTATTTGCATATTTTGATAATTTTAAGTATTAATTTTACATACTTCAACAACAACAACAACACGACTACTACTCAGGGCAGACTTGATGAGAGACAACAAAGACCAAGTATACATGTAGTATCTAGTAACATTCATAACAACATGTAATATTTACATATTGTGATAATGTTAAGTATTAATTTCACATAATTTACATATTGTGATAATGTTAAGTATTAATTTCACAGACTTCAACAATAATAACAAGACTACTAATCAGGGCAGACTTGATGAGAGACAACAAAGACCAAGTATACATGTAGTATCTAGTAACATTCATAACAACATGTAATATTTACATATTGTGATAATGTTAAGTATTAATTTCACATAATTTACATATTGTGATAATGTTAAGTATTAATTTCACAGACTTCAACAATAATAACAAGACTACTAATCAGGGCAGACTTGATGAGAGACAACAAAGACCAAGTATATATGTAGTATCTAGTAACATTCATAATAACATGTACTAATTGCATATTTTGATAATTTTAAGTATTCATTTTACATACTTCAACAACACGACTACTACTCAGGGCAGACTTGATGAGAGACAACAAAGACCAAGTATATATGTAGTATCTAGTAACATTCATAATAACATGTACTATTTGCATATTTTGATAATTTTAAGTATTAATTTTACATACTTCAACAACACGACTACTACTCAGGGCAGACTTGATGAGAGACAACAAAGACCAAGTATATATGTAGTATCTAGAAACATTCATTATAACATGTAATATTTCCATTTTTTAAAAATTGTAAGTATTAATTTCACAGACTTCAACAACAACAACAAGACTACTACTCAGGGCAGACTTGATGAGAGACAACAAAGACCAAGTATACATGTAGTATCTAGTAACATTCATAATAGCATGTAATATTTACACATTTTTATAATTGTAAGTATTAATTTCACAGACTTCAACAACAACAACAAGACTACTAATCATGGCAGACTTGATGAGGGACAACAAAGACTAAGTATACATGTAGTATCTAGTAACATTCATAATAACATGTAATATTTACATATTTTGATAATATTAAGTATTAATTTCACTCACAGACTTTAACAACAACAAGACTAATAATCAGGGCAGACTTGATGAAAGACAACACAGACCAAATATATGTGTAGTATCTAGTAACATTCATAATAACATGTAACATTTACATATTTTCAGTTCAATGCATTTAGTCATTGTTTACTCTGTCTTTTTATTGATGACTAAAAGACCAATTATTCCTGAAATCATTTCCAAATCATTGAATGTTTATAACAACGTCTTGCAACCTGTTTTCCGTAGTTTGATTCCAACTCGATCCAGCACAAGACGTTGTGTTGTTTGGTGCCATCAGAGATGAATCCAGTAGAGTTGTCGGTCATGCATGGAATTAATGGCTGTTTCTTGTAAACAGACGATGATTCCCGGGGTCAGGTGATGATTGGGTGCTTGTAATGTGATATTTCTGCACTCGTTCAAGGCGAGGCATTACGTTGCAGCGTTTAGTGGCTTGCTCTTCAACTCCGGTATTAACAGCAAGCTAGTTAGTCCACGTCTATCAGGACCAGATGGTGGCGTTCATGTGTTTTACATTTTATCTTCAAGCTTCCCAATTTTCTTTGGTAAAAATAGCAAGGGTTAAGTCCAGATTATTTTTTTTATACAGCATTATTCACATGTGAATAACATAAATACAGTCTATTATACAGCATTATTCACATGTGAATAATATAAAAACAGTCTATTATACAGCATTATTCACATGTGAATAACATAAATACAGTCTATTATACAGCATTATCCACATGTGAATAAAATAAATACAGTCTATTATACAGCATTATTCACATGTGAATAATATAAATACAGTCTATTATACAGCATTATTCACATGTGGATAATATAAATACAGTCTATTATACAGCATTATTCACATGTGGATAATACAAATACAGTCTATTATACAGCATTATTCACACGTGAATAATATAAATACAGTCTATTATACAGCATTATTCACATGTGAATCATATAAATACAGTCTATTATACAGCATTATTCACATGTGAATAATATAAATACAGTCTATTATACAGCATTATCCACATGTGAATAAAATAAATACAGTCTATTATACAGCATTATTCACATGTGAATAATATAAAAACAGTCTATTATACAGCATTATTCACATGTGAATAATATAAATACAGTCTATTATACAGCATTATTCACATGTGAATAACATAAATACAGTCTATTATATAGCATTATTCACATGTGAATAACATAAATACAGTCTATTATACAGCATTATTCACATGTGAATAATATAAATACAGTCTATTATACAGCATTATTCACATGTGAATAACATACATACAGTCTATTATACAGCATTATTCACATGTGGATAATATAAATACAGTCTATTATACAGCATTATTCACATGTGGATAATATAAATACAGTCTATTATACAGCATTATTCACATGTGAATAATATAAATACAGTCTATTATACAGCATTATTCACATGTGAATAATATAAATACAGTCTGTTATACAGCATTATTTACATGTGAATAATATAAATACCGTCTATTATACAGCATTATTCACATGTGAATAACATAAATACAGTCTATTATACAGCATTATTCACATGTGAATAATATAAATACAGTCTATTATACAGCATTATTCACATGTGGATAATACAAATACAGTCTATTATACAGCATTATTCACATGTTAATAATATAAAAACAGTCTATTATACAGCATTATTCACATGTGAATAATATAAATACAGTCTATTATACAGCATTATTCACATGTGAATAACATACATACAGTCTATTATACAGCATTATTCACATGTGGATAATATAAATACAGTGTATTATACAGCATTATTCACATGTGAATAATATAAATGCAGTCTATTATACAGCATTATTCACATGTGAATAATATAAATACAGTCTATTATACAGCATTATTCACATGTGAATAATATAAATACAGTCTGTTATACAGCATTATTTACATGTGAATAATATAAATACCGTCTATTATACAGCATTATTCACATGTGAATAACATAAATACAGTCTATTATACAGCATTATTCACATGTGAATAATATAAATACAGTCTATTATACAGCATTTTTCACATGTGGATAATACAAATACAGTCTATTATACAGCATTATTCACATGTTAATAATATAAAAACAGTCTATTATACAGCATTATTCACATGTGAATACTATAAATACAGTATATTAGACAGCATTATTCACATGTGAATAACATAAATACAGTCTATTATACATCATTATTCACATGTGAATAACATAAATACAGTCTATTATACAGCATTATTCACATGTGAATAATATAACTACAGTCTATTATACAGCATTATTCACATGTGGATAATACACATACAGTCTAGTATGCAGCACCATTCACATGTGAATAACATAAATACAGTCTATTATACAGCATTATTCACATGTGGATAGTACAAATACAGTCTATTATACAGCATTATTCACATGTGGATAATATAAATGCAGTCTATTATACAGCATTATTCACATGTGAATAAAATAAATACAGTCTATTATACAGCATTATTCACATGTGGATAATATAAATGCAGTCTATTATACAGCATTATTCACATGTGAATAATATAAATACAGTCTATTATATAGCATTATTCACATGTGAATAACATAAATACAGTCTATTATACAGCATTATTCACATGTGAATAATATAAATACAGTCTATTATACAGCATAATTCACATGTGAATAAAATAAACACAGTCTATTATACAGCATTATTCACATGTGAATAATATAAACACAGTCTATTATACAGCATTATTCACATGTAGATAATACAAATACAGTCTATTATACAGCATTATTCACATGTGAATAATATAAATACAGTCTATTATACAGCATTATTCACATGTGAATAATACAAATACAGTCTATTATACAGCAGTATTCACATGTGGATAATATAAATACAGTGTATTATACAGCATTATTCACATGTGAATAATATAAAAACAGTCTATTATACAGCATTATTCACATGTGAATAATATAAATACAGTCTATTATACAGCAGTATTCACATGTGGATATTATAAATACAGTCTATTATACAGCATTATTCAAATGTGGATAATATAAATACAGTGTATTATACAGCATTATTCACATGTGAATAATATAAATACAGTCTATTATACAGCATTATTCACATGTGAATAATATAAATACAGTCTATTATACAGCATTATTCACATGTGAATAATATAAAAACAGTCTATTATACAGCATTATTCACATGTGAATAATATAAATACAGTCTATTATACAGCAGTATTCACATGTGGATATTATAAATACAGTCTATTATACAGCATTATTCAAATGTGGATAATATAAATACAGTGTATTATACAGCATTATTCACATGTGAATAATATAAATACAGTCTATTACACAGCATTATTCACATGTGAATAATATAAATACAGTCTATTATACAGCATTATTCACATGTGGATAATAAAAATACAGTCTATTATACAGCATTATTCACATGTTAATAATACAAATACAGTCTATTATACAGCATTATTCACATGTGAATAATGCTGTATAATAGACTGTATTTAATGGTCCTCGGGAGTCTGAGTGTCTGGAATTTGGGAGCACAATAATCCACGTGAAACACATGTAAACAATAATATGAAACAGATGTCCAATAATTTATAATTTTAGCACCAAATAAATAAAGAAATTGTCCAATAATCTATCATTTTAGCCTAAATAAATAAATAAATGGTCCAATGATTAATAATGTTAGCACCAAATAAAGGAAGACATTGTCCAATAATTTATCATTTTAGAACCAAATAAAGGAAGAACTTGTCCAATAATCCATCATATTAGCATCAAATAAAGGAAGAAATTGTCAAAAAAATTATAATTTTAGCACCAAATAAAGGAAGGAATCGTCCAATAATTTATAATTTTAGCACCCAAATAAAGGAACAAATTGTCCAATAATGTATCATTTTAGCATCAAATAAAGGAATACATTTTCCCAAAAATTATAATTGTAGCACCAAATAAAGGAAGGAATTGTCCAATAAATTATAATTTTAGCACCAAATAAAGGAATATGTTGTACAAAAAATATATAATTTTAGCACCAAATAAAGGAAGAAACTGTCCAATAATTTATCATTTTAGAACCAAATAAAGGAAGAAATTGTCCAATAATCTATCATATTAGCATCAAATAAAGAAAGAAATTGTCAAAAAAATTATAATTTTAGCACCAAATAAAGGAAGGAATCGTCCATTAATTTATAATTTTAGCACCCAAATAAAGGAACAAATGGTCCAATAATGTATAATTTTAGCATCAAATAAAGGAATACATTTTCCCAAAAATTATAATTTTAGCACCAAATAAAGGAAGGAATTGTCCAATAAATTATAATTTTAGCACCAAATAAAGGAATATGTTGTACAAAAAATATATAATTTTAGCACCAAATAAAGGAAGAAACTGTCCAATAATTTATCATTTTAGAACCAAATAAAGGAAGAAATTGTCCAATAATCTATCATATTAGCATCAAATAAAGGAAGAAATTGTCAAAAAAAATTATAATTTTAGCACCAAATAAAGGAAGGAATCGTCCAATAATTTATAATTTTAGCACCCAAATAAAGGAACAAATTGTCCAATAATGTATCATTTTAGCATCAAATAAAGGAATACATTTTCCCAAAAATTATAATTGTAGCACCAAATAAAGGAAGGAATTGTCCAATAAATTATCATTTTAGCACCAAATAAAGGAATATGTTGTACAAAAAATATATAATTTTAGCACCTAATAAAGGAAGAAACTGTCCAATAATTTATCATTTTAGAACCAAATAAAGGAAGAAATTGTCCAATAATCTATCATATTAGCATCAAATAAAAGAAGAAATTGTCAAAAAAATTATAATTTTAGCACCAAATAAAGGAAGGAATCGTCCAACAATTTATAATTTTAGCACCCAAATAAAGGAACAAATTATCCAATAATGTATCATTTTAGCATCAAATAAAGGAATACATTTTCCCAAAAATTATAATTTTAGCACCAAATAAAGGAATATGTTGTACAAAAAAATATATAATTTTAGCACCAAATAAAGGAATATGTTGTACAAAAAATATATAATTTTAGCACCAAATAAAGGAAGAAATTGTCCAATAATGTATAATTTTAGCACCTAAATAAAGGAATAAGTTGTACAAAATAATTATCATTTTAGCACCAAATAATTTATCATCTTAGCACCAAATAAAGGAAGGAATTGTCCAATAAATTATAATTTTAGCACCAAATAAAGGAAAATGTTGTACAAAAAAATATATAATTTTAGCACCAAATAAAGGAATATGTTGTACAAAAAATATATAATTTTAACACCAAATAAAGGAAGAAATTGTCCAATAATTTATCATTTTAGCACCTAAATAAAGGAATAAGTTGTACAAAATAATTATCATTTTAGCACCAAATAATTTATCATTTTAGCACCAAGTAAAGGAAGGAATAGTCCAATAATTTATCATTTTAGCACCAAATAAAGAAAGGGATTGTCCAATAATTTATAATTTTAGTACTAAATTAAAGAAGAAATTGTCCAATAGTTTTTCAATTTAACACCAAATATGAAAAAAAGTTAAAGTAAAATAATTATCGGAAATTAATGAACAAATAAATACAATGAAAACATATTAATACATTTAACACAAATTTGTGAATAAACAAATACGTCATTAGATTTAATCAGTGACAGAGCAGGAAGGGGCTAGGAATAAGTTTGCGGTAAAATCATTAATTATTAAACTTTATTAAATGTTTTTGGTTTTCCATTTTGATAAAAAAAAAAATATATATATATATAATGCATTCATTTGCAGACCTTTTCAACTTTAATATTATCCATTATTGCAACAAATATCATATAATGTAAAATATGATTTATGCAACATTTTGACCAAAGAACCACCATCACATGTTATGTAGACCACAAAAAAGTCTTTTAAAAGTAAAAAAAAAAATAAAATCTAAATATGACCCCTTTAATGTGACCAAAAAAAAATGGCATAATAAAATGATGGCGGTTCGAAAAAGAAGGTGAGCATTTTAATCGTAGCACCAAATAAACGAATATGTTGTACAAAAAAATATAATTTTAGCACCAAATAAAGGAAGAAATTGTCCAATAATTTATCATTTTAGCACCCAAATAAAGGAATAAGTTGTACAAAATAATGATCATTTTAGCACCAAATAATTTATCATTTTAGCACCAAGTAAAGGAAGGAATTTTCCAGTAATGTATCATTTTAGCACCAAAAAAAGAAAGGGATTGTCCAATAATTTATAATTTTAGTACTAAATAAAAGAAGAAATTGTCCAATAGTTTATCAATTTAACACCAAATAAATACATGAAAAAAAGTTAAAGTAAAATAATTATCGGAAATTAATGAACAAATAAATACAATGAAAACATATTAATACATTTAACACAAATTTGTGAATAAACAAATCCGTCATTAGATTTAATCAGTGACAGAGCAGGAAGGGGCTAGGAATAAGTTTGCGGTAAAATTATTAATTATTAAACTTTATTAAATGTTTTTGGTTTTCCATGTTGATAAAAAAAATATATATAGATATATATAATGCATTCATTTGCAGACCTTTTCAACTTTAATATTATCCATTATTGCAACAAATATCATATAATGTAAAATATGATTTATGCAACATTTTGACCAAAGAACCACCATCACATGTTATGTAGACCACAAAAAAGTCTTTTAAAAGTAAAAAAAAAAAAATCAAAATATGACCCCTTTAATGTGACCAAAAAAAATGGCATATTAAAATGATAGCGGTTGGAAAAAGAAGGTGAGCATTTTAATTGTAGCACCAAATAAAGGAATATGTTGTACAAAAAAATATCATTTTAGCACCAAATAAAGGAATATGTTGTACAAAAAAATATCATTTTAGCACCAAATAAAGGAAGAAATTGTCCAATAATTTATCATTTTAGCACCCAAATAAAGGAATAAGTTGTACAAAATAATGATCATTTTAGCACCAAATAATGTATCATTTTAGCACCAAGTAAAGGAAGGAATTTTCCAATAATGTATCATTTTAGCACCAAATAAAGAAAGGGCTTGTCCAATAATTTATAATTTTAGTACTAAATAAAAGAAGAAATTGTCCAATAGTTTATCATTTTAGCACCAAATAAATACATGAAAAAAGTTAAAGTAAAATAATTATCGGAAAATAAAACAAATAAATACAATGAAAACATATTAATACATTTAACACAAATTTGTAAATAAACAAATATGTCATTAGATTTAATCAGTGACAGAGCAGGAAGGAGCTAGGAATAAGTTTGCGGTAAAATTTAATATAAACATTTTGTGGCAGTAATTTCCTATTAAATGTTTTTGGTTTTCCATTTTGATAAAAAATATATATATATATATATATATATATATATATATATATATATATATACGACCGCGAAGAGAATAAGCGGTAGAAAATGGATGGATGGATGGATGGATATATATATATATATATATATATATATATATATATATATATATATATATATATATATATATATATATATATATATATATATATATATATATATATAATGCATTCATTTGCAGACCTTTTCAACTTTAATATTATCCATTATTGCAACGAATATCATATAATGTAAAATATGATTTATGCAACATTTTGACCAAAGAACCACCATCACATGTTATGTAGACCACAAAAAAGTATTTTAAAAGTAAAAAAAAAAAAAAAAATCTAAATATGACCCCTTTAATGTGCCCTATGGACCAAAAAAAAATGGCATATTAAAATGATGGCGGTTGGAAAAAGAAGGTGAGCATTTTAATTCCCGTGTTCCATCCATCATTATTGTTCCGAGTTCAGTTCCGACGAGGCATGGGCTGCACTGTACGTGTTGTTGTGAGCGAGGTTCAGGTCCTCAGGAGTCTGAGTGTCTGGACTTTGGGAGCACAACGATCCACGTGAAACACATGTAAACGGAACACTTAGCAATGTAAATAAAGTGCACTCTGCGCTTCCATCCATCTTGCACAAATGTGGCCAGGCGCTCGGAAAGTGACACGTGCTTGCGTTTGCACACGCACGCACACAAACATTGGTGCAGGTGCAGCTCGCTTTGACCGATGAGTGTGTTTCCAAGGAGCCGTGACAGCTGTCTCCACATTGACCAGACTCTCTCTTCACTTTCTTCCTCTCTTCTCTCTCTGTACCAAACATTTTGCCTACGAG
Organism: Nerophis lumbriciformis; assembly: GCF_033978685.3. Taxonomy (NCBI): domain Eukaryota; kingdom Metazoa; phylum Chordata; class Actinopteri; order Syngnathiformes; family Syngnathidae; genus Nerophis; species Nerophis lumbriciformis. The sequence goes on along the minus strand of NC_084578.2, from coordinate 3,758,234 downwards.
GGCCAAAGCGAAAATGTAATAACTTAACTACAAGATAATAAAGTCGTCGGCCTAAATCAGGCAGAAATCAACAGAGGTGGGTAGAGTAGCGAGAAATTGTACTCAAGTAAGAGTACTGTTACTTTAGAGATTTATTACTCAAGTAAAAGTAAGGAGTAGTCACCCAAATATTTACTTGAGTAAAAGTAAAAAGTATGTTGTAAAAAAACTACTCAAGTACTGAGTAACTGATGAGTAACATACACACACACACACATCATATATATATATATATATATATATATATATATATATATATATATATATATATATATATATATATATATATATATATATATATATATATATATATATATATGTATGTATATATATATATATATATATATATATATATATATATATATATATATATATATATATATATACATATATATATACATACACACACACACATATACATATATATATATATATACACACACACACATATATATATATATATATATATATATATATATATATATATATATATATATATATATATATACATACATTGATATTTACAGTATATAATTTATATTTATTTTTTTTGCCGTTTTTGTTTACATGTTAATAGTGTTTTAATGAATATACATGCATGTTTAACACGTATAGATTCCTTTCTTTCATGAAGACAAGAATATAAGTTGGTGTATTACCTGATTCTGATGACTTGCATTGATTGTAATCAGACAGTAGTGATGACAAACGTCCACGTTTTCAAATGGAGGAGAAAAAAAGTTCCTCCTTTCTGTCTAATACCACATGAAAGTGGTTGGTTTTTGGCATCTTATTTGTCCAGCTTCCATATTCGTTTTTATACACTTTACAAGAAATACATTGGCGGCAAACTCCGTAGCTTGCTAGCTTGTTTGCGCAGGCTTTCGGAGACTCTTATTTTGAAAGCGCAGGCGCGATGGAGCGGCACTTTTATTGTGAAGACAGGAACTGTGCAGTCAGTCTTTAGGCTTTTGACGGGATGTACGGTTGAAATAAAAAATGGTATTTTTTCCTTCACACTTTTGATTGATTGATTGGAACTTTTATTAGTAGATTGCACAGTACAGTACATATTCCGTACAATTGACCACTAAATGGTAACACCCCAATAAGTTTTTCAACTTGTTTAAGTCAGGTCATGTGACCGCCTGGCTCTGTTTGATTGGTCCAACGTCACCAGTGACTGCATCTGATTGGTTGAAACGCAGGCACTATGAAGGTCTGTCTGACAGACCAAAACAAACAAAGCGTGCATTAACAGATCGATAAAAATTAGTAGCGAGTAGCGAGCTGAATGTAGATAAAAGTAGCGGAGTAAAAGTAGCGTTTCTTCTCTATAAATATACTCAAGTAAAAGTAAAAGTATGTTGCATTAAAACTACTCTTAGAAGTACAATTAATCCCAAAAGTTACTCAAGTAGATGTAACGGAGTAAATGTAGCGCGTTACTGCCCACCTCTGGAAATCAAGTACAAAATGTATAAAAACAAGTTAACATACATACTACGATTATGTAGAAAAGAATATTACAGTGAATTATTGGACAAGAACAAAACTAATATGAGAGCAACATGGGGCATCCTCAATAGCATTATTAAAAATGGCACTAAGAGGGACTACCCTCAATACTTCTTAGACGGAAATAAAAAAAAATGACAACATAAAGGAAGTAGTTGAAAGCTTCAATAATTATTTTGTAAATATTGGACCAAAATTGGAAGAAAGGATTCCAGACCCAACTCCATGTTCCTCAGTAATGTGACACAGGAGGAAATAGTTACAATCGTGAAAAAATGTAAATCCAAGACTTCAACTGACTGTAATGAAATTGATATGGAAACGATAAAAAAGGTTATTGAAGAGATCTCAGGACCATTAATGTATATTAGTAACCTATCATTTCAAACAGGTACATTTCCAAACAAAATGAAAATAGCTAAAGTTGCACCAATTTACAAGACTGGCGACAAACATCAATTTACAAATTATAGACCTGTTTCTTTACTTCCACAATTTTCTAAAATCATTGAAAAACTGTTCAATAACAGATTAGAGAGTTTCATAAATAAAAAATAGAATACTCGAAGAAAATCAATATGGATACAGAGCTAATGTTTCAACTTCGATAGCTTTAATTGAAATTACAGAAGAAATGACCAATGATATAGATAATAAAAAATGTGCGGCAGCAGTTTTTATGGATCTAACTAAAGCATTTGACACAATTAATCACAATATTTTAATCAAAAAACTAGAACGATATGGCATCAGAGGGTTAGTCTTAAACTGGATAAGAAGTTATCTAATGAACAGGAAACAATACGTGAAACTAGGCGAACACACCTCTACAACGCTAAATATATCCTGTGGTGTACCTCAGGGATCAATACTAGGACCCAAATTATTCAATCTATACATAAATGACATTTGTAAAGTTACAAAAGATTTAAAGTTAGTATTATTTGCGGATGATACAACAGCGTTTTGTTCAGGAGAGAACACACAGAAGATACTACAAATAATAACAGAAGAAATTAACAAATTAAAAAGATGGTTTGACAAAAACAGACTATCGTTGAATCTCGGTAAAACTAAAATAATGCTATTTGGTAACAGTAGAAGAGAAAGTCAAACACAAATACAAATAGACGGAATAGAAATTGAAAGAGTAAATGAAACCAAATTTCTTGGTATAATGATTGATGATAAATTGAACTGGAAATCTCACGTAAAAAATATACAACATAAAGTAGCAAGAAACACGTCAATAATGAATAAAGCAAAACATGTTCTAGACAAAAAATCACTTCATATTCTCTACTGCTCACTAGTGTTACCATATCTGAGTTATTGTGCAGAAATATGGGGAAATAATTACAAAAGTACACTTCATTCATTAACGGTGTTACAAAAAAGATCAGTTATAATAATACATCATGTTGGATATAGAGAACACACAAATCCTTTATTTATTGAATCAAAGATTCTGAAATTCTACGACATAGTGAATTTGCAAACAGCTAAAATGATACACAAAGCAAACTATAACCTGCTACCCAAGAATATACAACACTTAAGACCTTCAGTATATCAGTATGTGGAATTAAATTATGGAATGGATTAAGCAAAGCAATCAAACAATGTACTAATATGATCCACTTCAAGAAACTCTTCAAACTTAAAGTGTTTACAAAGTACAAAGAAGAAGAACCATGATAAACATTCTGAATTTATATAACTCATCCATTCTTTCATTCTTTCACTCACAAAATAATCTTACTTATCTCAACATATGAAATGTAACTTACTTCACCAATTATCATTTATTTACTTATTTTTATTGTGATTACTTATGGAGTATATTGTGAATAAATTGAGAACAGGAAGTGAACAAAAGTTTTAGCAACTGTTATGTAAAAGAAAAGGGGTAGGATTAAATAAGCTCTGCTTCTTCCTACTCCTTTTTGAACATGTTGAAAAGAGAAACTGGAGATTGTGATGTATCATGTTGTATACTTGCATGTTCCAAATAAACTCAAACTCAAACTCAAACTCAAACTCAAACTCAGTTAGCATGCATCTTTTTTATGTACATTTCTAACCTCAAAAGGTCATTTTCTGCAGATTTCTGCCACCTCCAAGTGTTAACTTTGTAACTAAATATTTCCCCCCTTGGCTTTCAAATTTTACCCAGACAGATTCAACCCATAGAGGATGCTAAATGTCGCAAAATTAATTATACGACCTTGGCGAAGCATGGCAACCGATATTATCCTTCTCCATAGAGCACTGACTACCAAATAGTCATTAGTCTGTCAGTTGCCATTTTGTCATCATCTGATGGCCCTCAATAGTCATTCAAATCAGTCATGCACAGCATTCACTTATATGACCCAATCCTAACACCCTTCCATAGTCACAATAGAGGAAAAACTAATTCAACCAGAGAAAGGAATTCAACAAACATGGTCGCAAAGCCTTCACTTATATGACCCACTCCAAACAACCTTCCCTAGTCATGGTGCAGGAAAAAAAAAATTCAACCAGCGAAAGAAATTCAACAAAAAATGGTCGCACAGCCTTCACTTATATGACCCAATCCAAACAACCTTCCCTAGTCATGGTGCAGGAAAGGCAAATTCAACCAGCAAAAAAAAATAATTTAAAAACATGGTCAAACAACATTTACTTATATGACCCAATCCAAACAACCTTCCCCAGTCATGGTGCAGGAAAAAACAAATTCAACCAGTGAAAAAAAAAATCAAAAAACATGGTCGCACAGCATTAACATGTATGACCCAATCCAAACATCCTTCCCTAGTCAAGGTGCAGGAAAGACAAATTCAACCAGCAAAGAAAACAATAAACATTGTCACACAGCATGCACTTATATGACCCAATCCAAACAACCTTCCCAAGTCATGGTGCAGGAAAACCAAATTCAACCAGTGAAAAAAAACAAAAAAAACATGGTCGCACAGCATTAACTTGTATGACCCAATCCAAACAACCTTCCCTAGTCAAGGTGCAGGAAAGACAAATTCAACCAACAAAAAAAAAACAGTAAACATTGTCACACAGCATGCACTTATATGACCCAATCCAAACAACCTTCCCTAGTCAAGGTGCAGGAAAAACAAATTCAACCAGCAAAAAAAGCAATACACATTGCAACACAGCATGCACTTATATGACCCAATCCAAACAACCTTCCCTAGTCAAGGTGCAGGAAAAACAAATTCAACCAGCAAAAAAAACAATACACATTGTCACACAGCATGCACTTATATGACCCAATCCAAACAACCTTACCTAGTCATGGTGCAGAAAATAAAAAAATCAACCTGCGAAAAAAATTCAACAAACATGGTCGCAGAGCATTCACTTATATGACCCAATCCAAACAACCTTCCCTAGTCATGGTGCAGGAAAGACAAATTCAACCAGCCAAAAAAAAAAAATCAATACTTGTGATTTAGGGCTATATAAATAAACATTGATTGATTGAATAAACATGGTCACACAGCAATTATGTATATGACCCAATCCAAACAACCTTCCCTAGTCATGGTGCAGAAGAAAAACAAATCAACCAGCAAAAAAAAAAACAATAAACATTGTCACACAGCAATTACTTATATGACCCAATCCAAACAAACTTCCCTAGTCATGGTGCAGAAAAAAAATTAAAAAAAATAAAATAAAAAAATACATAAATAAAATGAAATTAAAAAAAAATATATATATATATATAATCGTTTTTTGCTATTTTTCTTTTTTTTTCACAGTGCATTCCAGTACTGTATATTGAAAAACAGTACCACTGTTATTCTTGCTGCAACATTCAGGGTTCAAATGTAAATTTTAACCCTAAAATCTACATTCCGTGTTCTTACATGTACGGTATGTACTGAACTTGGTAGCCACCCCTTTGGCGGACTGATCCAAATGACACAAGGAGCCAAATACGGCCCCTGGGCCCCACTTTGGGAACCCCTGCATGATACCCTCTCTCTCTCTCTCTCTCTCTCTCTCTCTCTCTCTCTCTCTCTCTCTCTCTCTCTCTCTCGCTCGCTCGTCCTCTGCCTGTATGAAGCTTGCCAAAAGTCCATTTTTCATCTCCAGGAGTGAACTGCCAACTCTCTCAAGGTAACTGGAATACAATTCTATGTCATCTAAAAGAACTTAACTCTCCTCTCTATTCCACTCCAGGGCAGAGTGAAAAGCAATCTGTAGGGGTCCGGGGTCCGGGGTCGGGGGGGTGGAAGCAGCACGGTGCTATGCTTGCACATATTGAGCATTTAGTTCAGCGATGACCTGTGAGCTCAGTCATGCAACATGATTAGTGTGGACTCTGATGGAAATGGATTTTACATGCAATTACACCAAGGGCTGAATTAAGCCTGCATTGGAATGATCACACAATTGTCATTTTTGTAGGCTGACACACTGGAACGACGTCTATTATAGGATTGTTTTCATTCAGACACACTGCGCTCAATTTTGATTATTTGTATAAAAATGACATTTCCAGATGTCCGTGGAATAATTTTTTTGAAGCGTAATTCATGATTGGCACTGCTCTTTCTCTAAATATTACTCAATATTATACTACATTTTACGATGCATTATATTTAAAGAGAGGTATTACTACTATTTGACTAAATACTACTACACATAATTTTATGAAAATATATTCTCTTTTAAGAGAGGTAATACGACTTCATCCATCCATCCATTTTCTACCGCTTATTCCCTTCGGGGTCCCGGGGGGCGCTGGAGCCTATCTCAGCTAAAATCGGGCGGAAGGCAGTGTACACCCTGGACAAGTCGCCACGTCATCGCAGGGCATAATACGACTCATTTGCTGAAATTTCTGAATATAACTCAACAATGTACTACATATTACTACTAAATATATATATATATCTTTATATATATATATATATATATATATATATATATATATATATATATATATATATATATATATATATATATATATATATATACCATGTTTTTTGAATTTTTTCCACAGGCTGAATTTTTACATTTTACTACTATATATATATATATATATATATATATATATATATATATATATATATATATATATATATATATATATATATATATATACCATGTTTTTTGAATTTTTTCCACAGGCTGAATTTTTACATTTTACTACTATATATATATATATATATATATATATATATATATATATATATATATATATATATATATATATATATACCATGTTTTTTGAATTTTTTCCACAGGCTGAATTTTTACATTTTACTACTATATATATATATATATATATATATATATATATATATATATATATATATATATATATATATATATATATATATATATATATATATACATTTATATATATATATATATATATATATATATATATATATATATATATATATATATATATATATATATATATATATATATATATGTATACATTTATATATATATATATATACACATATATATATATATATATATATATATATATATATATATATATATATATATATATATATATATATATATACATAGATACCATGTTTTTTGAATTTTTTCCACAGGGCATAATACGACTCATTTACTGAAATTTCTGAATATAACTCAACAATGTACTACATTTTACTACTATATATATATATACTGTATATATATATATATATATATATATATATATATATATATATATATATATATATATATATATATATATATATATACCATGTTTTTTGAATTTTTTCCACAGGCTGAATTTTTTTTGTCCTGCACCTTGACTAGGGAATGTTGTTTGGATTGGGTCATAAAAGTGAATGCTGTGCGACCATGTTTGTTGATTTGTTATCATTCATTGTTATGTTTTTTTTTCTCCTGCCCCATGACTAGGGAAGGTTGTTTGGTTTGGGTCATATAATAAATGCTGTGCAACCATATTTGTTCATATTTTTTCGCTGGTTGAATTTTTAAAATATTTTTAAAAACATATTTTTTTTAATTGTGTGTCGGGATGATTAAAAATCGCGATTTGGTTTTGAATCTAATTAATGAGTAGCCCTAAACTCTAACATTCTTTTTGGAGCTACGCCACTTGGAACACTTTTATTTGTGACTTGCAGAGTATCCCACAGCATCTTGGCAAAAAAACGATCATTCTTTGGATGTGACAGAGTGGTTACAGATTGATTAGTGTTGGCCCCGCCCACTGGGCGTGCTCCTCCTACATACATGACTGCCTGTGATGGCGTAGGAATGGTTTCTATTACTGCATGTGGACTTGTCCTCTCTCAGCGCTGATCACTGATCCAACTGATAAGGAGTCTTTCTCAGGACTCACTTGTTTGGCGGTGTCAGGTGACCCCGACTCAGGCGGTCCCGGCTCTAATGAGTACTTGCTGATCTCATCCAGATTTGGGACTCTGGCTCTGGGCTTAGATTGTCGTACTCGCCAGAAGTGAAGTGAGCCAAACAGTTTTAACATGTGAGTACTGTAGCGCTCATTGAAGACCGAGTCAGACTTCTTGGCTAATTTAGATATTTGTATTGGAACTAAACACACCTGTGTCCACTTCTGTGGGTCACCTGTGGCCCAAAAGATTGATTTTATTTTATTTTATTATTATTTGTATTGACTCAGCCTCTTCACCATTACAAATGTTTTACCACTGATTTTTGTATTTCTAAAAAAAAAAACTATTTTAATACCTTTTTAATCAAACTTGAAACAAATTCATGAGAAAGAAAGGAATTGTCCAATAATTTATAATTATTTTTTAATTTCATTTTAGCACCAAATAAAGGAAGAAATTGTCTATTAATGTACACTTTCATCACAAAATAAAGGAAACAACTTGTCCAATAATTTATAATTTTAGCACCAAATAAAGGAAGAAATTGTCCAATAATTTATAATTTTAGAACCAAATAAAGGAAGAAATTGTCCAATAAATTTTAATTTTAAAACAAAATAAAGGAACTACTTGTCTAATAATTTATAATTTTAGCACTAAATAAAGTAAGAAATTGTCTAATAATTTTTCATTTTAGCACCAAACAAAGGAAGAAACTGTCCAATAATTTATCATTTTAGCACCAAATAAAGGAATAAATTATCCAATAATGTATCATTTTAGCACCAAATAAAGGAAAAACTATGCAATAATGTATCATTTTGGCACCAAATAAAGGAATATGTTGTACAAAAAATATATAATTTTAGCACCAAATAAAGTAAGAAATTGTCCAATAATTTTTAATTTTAAAACATAATAAAGGAACAACTTGTCTAAAAATTTATTATTTTAGCACCAAATAAAGTAAGAAATTGTCCAATCATTTTTCATTTTAGCACCAAATAAAGTAAGAAATTGTCAAATAATTTATCATTTTAGCACCAAATAAAGTAAGAAATTGTCCAATAATTTTTAATTTTAGAACAAAATAAAGGAACAACTTGTCTAATAATTTATAATTTTAGCACCAAATAAAGTAAGAAATTGTCCAATCATTTTTAATTTTAGCACCAAATAAAGTAAGAAATTGTCCAATCATTTTTCATTTTAGCACCAAATAAAGAAAAAAAACTGTCCAATAATTTATAATTTTAGCACCAAATAAAGGAAGAAATTGTCCAATAATTTGTCATTTTAGCACCAAATAAAGGAAGGAATTGTCCAATAATTTTTTATTTTAGAACAAAATAAAGGAACAACTTGCCTAATAATGTATCCTTTTAGCACCAAATAAAGTAATATTTTTTCCAATAATTTATCATTTTAGCACCAAATAAAGTAAGAAATTGTCCAATCATTTTTTATTTTAGCGCAAAATAAAGGAAGAAACTGTCCAATAATTTAGAATTTTAGCACCAAATAAAGGAAGAAATTATCCAATAATTTATAATTTTGGCACCAAATAAAGGAAGAAACTATGCAATAATGTATCATTTTGGCACTAAATAAAGGAATATGTTGTACAAAAAATATATAATTTTAGCACCAAATAAAGGAATAAAGTGTCCAATAATTTATAATTTTAGCACCAAATAAAGTAAGAAATTGTCCAATAATTTTTAATTTTAGAACATAATAAAGGAACAACTTGTCTAATAAATTGTTATTTTAGCACCAAATAAAGTAAGAAATTGTCCAATCATTTTTCATTTTAGCACCAAATAAAGGAAGAAACTGTCCAATAATTTATAATTTTAGCACCAAATAAAGGAAGGAATTGTCCAACAATTTATCATTTTAGCACCAAATAAAGTAAGAAATTGTCCAATAATTTTTAATTTTAGAAAAAAATAAAGGAACAACTTGTCTAATAATTTATAATTTTAGCACCAAATAAAGTAAGAAATTGTCCAACAATTTATCATTTTAGCACCAAATAAAGTAAGAAATTGTCCAATAATTTTTAATTTTAGAAAAAAATAAAGGAACAACTTGTCTAACAATTTATAATTTTAGCACCAAATAAAGTAAGAAATTGTCCAATAATTAATCATTTTAGCACCAAATAAAGTAAGAAATTGTCCAATCATTTTTTATTTTAGCGCAAAATAAAGGAAGAAACTGTCCAATGATTTAGAATTTTAGCACCAAATAAAGGAAGAAATTATCCAATAATTTATCATTTTGGCACCAAATAAAGGAATAAAGTGTCCAATAATTGATCATTTTAGCACCAAATAAAGGAAGAAACTGTGCAATAATTTATCATTTTGGCACCAAATAAAGGAATATGTTGTACAAAAAAATATATCATTTTAGCACCAAATAAAGGAATAAAGTGTCCAATAATTTATAATTTTAGCACCAAATAAAGTAAGAAATTGTCCAATAATTTTTAATTTTATAACATAATAAAGGAACAACTTGTCTAATAATTTATTATTTTAGCACCAAATAAAGTAAGAAATTGTCCAATCATTTTTCATTTAAGCACCAAATAAAGGAAGAAACTGTCCAATCCTTTATAATTTTAGCACCAAATAAAGGAAGAAACTATGCAATAATTTATAATTTTAGCACCAAATAAAGGAATATGTTGTACAAAAAAAATATAGAATTTTAGCACCAAATAAAGGAAGAAACTATCCAATAATTTGTCATTTTAGCACCAAATAAAGGAAGGAATTGTTCAATAATCTATAATTGTAGCACCAAATAAAGGAAGGAATTGTTCAATAATCTATGATTGTAGCACCAAATAAAGGAAGAAACTGTCCAATAATTTATAGTTTTACCAGCAAATAAAGGAAAGGTATCATTTTAGTACTAAATAAAGGAAGGAGATGTCCAATTATTTATCATTTTAGCACCAAATAAAGGAAGAGATTGTATAAAAAATTATAATTTTAGTACCAAATAAAAGAATAAATTGTCCAATAATTTAATAATTTTACCACCAAATAAAAGAGATCTGTCATTTTAGCACCAAATAAAGGGAGATATTGTCCAATAATGTATCATTTTAGAACCAAATAAATGAAGAAATGTACCAATAATTTATAATTTTAGCACCAAATAAATGAAATGTATCATTTTAGCACCAAATAAAGGAAGGAATTGTCCAATAATCTAGAATTGTAGCATCAAATAAAGGAAGAAACTGTCCAATAATTTATAATTTTACCAGCAAATAAAGGAAATGTATCATTTTACCACAGGAAGAAAATATCCAATGATTTATCATTTTAGCACCAAATAAAGGAAGACATTGTACAAAAAATTATAATTGTACCACCAAATAAAAGAGATCTGTCATTTTACCACCAAATAAAGGGAGATAATGTCCAATAATGTTTCATTTTAGAACCAAATAAATGGAGTGATTGTCCAATAATATATCATTTTTAACACCAAATAAATGAAGAAATTGTCCAATAATTTATCATTTTAGCACCAAATAAATTAAATGTATCATTCTACCACCAACTAATGGAAGAAATTGTACAAAACAATTATCATTTTAGTACCAAATAAAGGAATAAATTGTCCAATAATTTATCATTTTACCACCAAATAAAAGAAGGAATTGTCCAATAATTTATCATTTAAGCACCAAATAAATACATGAAAATAGTTCAAGTAAAAAAATGATCGGAAATTAATGAAAAAATAAATACAAAGTAAAAAATACTAATACACACACTTTTGTGAATAAATAAATGTGTCATTATATTTTATCAGTAACAGAGCAGGAAGGGGCTAGGAATAGGTTTGCGGTAAAACATATTTAGTTAGTTTTCATTTTAGTGCAAAATAAAAACATGAAATAAAAAAATTATAAATATAAATAGAAAAAAAAATGCAACACAAATTTGCATATTTTCCTGACACGTGACCAGCAGCCAGGATTCGGTTCTAGAGTCTCAGGACTCAGGCGGTCCTGGTTCTAATGAGTACTTGCTGATCTCATGTGGTCTTGTAGAATGTTCAAGTTTAATAATGTGATGCTTTTCACCCCAAAATGGACTTTAGGCCGAGTGTGACGTCATGTGTGTAGGAAGGACTGGTCTGGGAACCTTCTAATTTAGGAGGTCCAGAGTCCAGATGTAGGACTTATTAGCACAGTCTTTTATCACGTGCTATTGTTGACATGTCAGTCATGGTATCAGTCAAAATGGTGTTATTGTTATTGTTGACATGTCAGTCATGGTATCAGTCGGACTTAAGTGCGTCCAGTGATGTCACCTGGAAGGTTGCATGGTCTCTGGACTTCCCCAAGACCATGGAACGCTGGTCTCTGCCGGTATAGACTTGCCATAAGTGACACGCTTGGCGATGACTAAGGGATCCAAAAGTAGCTTTAAAAATGCTCCTGATCTCTCCACCTTTTGTGGGAGGAAGTGGAAAGAGGATTTAGGAGGATTGTGGTAAACCTTCCCTCGGATCTCGCCTCACATTTTCCATCCTTTGACCCTGAAGCGCTAGTAGACCATCACACCACCACAAGGCCCTTCATGTCTCATTTTAGCACCAAATAAAGGAAGAAATTGTATATTAATTTATAATTTTATCACCAAATAAAGGAAAATAATTGTCCAATAATTTCTCATTTTAGCACAAAATAAAGGACGACATTGTAAAAAAAATAAAATAATTTTAGTATCAAATAAAGGAATAAATTGTCTATTAATTTATCATTTTTATCACCAAATAAAGGAAAAAAATTGTCCAATAATTTCTCATTTTAGCACAAAATAAAGGAAGACATTGTAAAAAAAATAAAATAATTTTAGTATCAAATAAAGGAATAAATTGTCTATTAATTTATCATTTTTATCACCAAATAAAGGAAAAAAATTGTCCAATAATTTCTCATTTTAGCACCAAAAAAAGGAAGACATTGTAAAAAAAATAATAATAATTTTAGTATCAAATAAAGGAAGAAATTGTCTATTAATTTATCATTTTTATCACCAAATAAAGGAAAAAAAACTGTCCAATAATTTCTCATTTCAGCACCAAATAAAGGAAGACATTGTAAAATAAATAAAATAATTTTAGTATCAAATAAAGGAAGAAATTGTCTATTAATTTATCATTTTTATCACCAAATAAAGGAAAAAAATTGTCCAATAATTTCTCATTTTAGCACCAAATAAAGGAAGACATTGTAAAAAAAATAAAATAATTTTAGTATCAAATAAAGGAAGGAATTGTCTATTAATTTATCATTTTTATCACCAAATAAAGGAAAAAAATTGTCCAATAATTTCTCATTTTAGCACCAAATAAAGGAAGACATTGTAAAAAAAATAAAATAATTTTAGTATCAAATAAAGGAAGAAATTGTCTATTAATTTATCATTTTTATCACCAAATAAAGGAAAAAAATTGTCCAATAATTTCTCATTTTAGCACCAAATAAAGGAAGACATTGTAAAAAAAAAAATAATTTTAGTATCAAATAAAGGAAGAAATTGTCTATTAATTTATCATTTTTATCACCAAATAAAGGAAAGAAATTGTCCAGTAATTTCTCATTTTAGCACCAAATAAAGGAAGACATTGTAAAAAAATAAAAATAATTTTATTATCAAATAAAGGAAGAAATTGTCTATTAATTTATAATTTTTATCACCAAATAAAGGAAAAAAATTGTCCAATAATTTCTCATTTTAGCACCAAATAAAGGAAGACATTGTAAAAAAAATAAAATAATTTTAGTATCAAATAAAGGAAGAAATTGTCTATTAATTTATCATTTTTATCACCAAATAAAGGAAAAAAATTGTCCAATAATTTCTCATTTTAGCACCAAATAAAGGAAGACATTGTAAAAAAAAAAAATAATTTTAGTATCAAATAAAGGATGAAATTGTCTATTAATTTATCATTTTTATCACCAAATAAAGGAAAAAAATTGTCCAATAATTTCCCATTTTAGCACCAAATAAAGGAAGACATTGTAAAAAAAAATAATAATTTTAGTATCAAATAAAGGAAGAAATTGTCTATTAATTTATCATTTTTATCACCAAATAAAGGAAAAAATTGTCCAATAATTTCTCATTTTAGCACCAAATAAAGGAAGACATTGTAAAAAAAATAAAATAATTTTAGTATCAAATAAAGGAAGAAATTGTCTATTAATTTATCATTTTTATCACCAAATAAAGGAAAAAATTGTCCAATAATTTCTCATTTTAGCACCAAATAAAGGAAGACATTGTAAAAAAAATAAAATAATTTTAGTATCAAATAAAGGAAGAAATTGTCTATTCATTTATAATTTTTATCACCAAATAAAGGAAAAAAATTGTCCAATAATTACTCATTTTAGCACCAAATAAAGGAAGACATTTTAAAAAAAATAAAATAATTTTAGTATCAAATAAAGGAAGAAATTGTCTATTAATTTATCATTTTTATCACCAAATAAAGGAAAAAAATTGGCCAATAATTTCTAATTTTAGCACCAAATAAAGGAAGACATTGTAAAAAAAAAATTATAATTTTAGTATCAAATAAAGGAAGAAATTGTCTATTAATTTATCATTTTTATCACCAAATAAAGGGAAAAAAATGTCCAATAATTTCTCATTTTAGCACCAAATAAAGGAAGACATTGTAAAAAAAATAAAATAATTTTAGTATCAAATAAAGGAAGAAATTGTCTATTAATTTATCATTTTTATCACCAAATAAAGGAAATAAATTGTCCAATAATTTCTCATTGTAGCACCAAAAAAATAAAATACTTTTAGTATCAAATAAAGGAAGAAATTGTCTATTAATTTATCATTTTTATCACCAAATAAAGGAAAAAAATTGTCCAATAATTTCTCATTTTAGCACCAAATAAAGGAAGACATTGTAAAATAAATAAAATAATTTTAGTATCAAATAAAGGAAGAAATTGTCAAATAATTCATCATTTTTATTACCAAATAAAGGAAAAAATGTGTCCAATAATTTCTCATTTTAGCACCAAATAAAGGAAGACATTGTAAAAAAATAATAATAATTTTAGTATCAAATAAAGGAAGAAATTGTCTATTAATTTATCATTTTTATCACCAAATAAAAGAAAAAAATTGTCCAATAATTTCTCATTTTAGCATCAAATAAAGGAAGACATTGTAAAAAAATATATATAATTTTAGTATAAAATAAAGGAAGAAATTGTCTATTAATTTATCATTTTTATCACCAAATAAAGGAAAAAAATTGTCCAATAATTTCTCATTTTAGCACCAAATAAAGGAAGACATTGTTAAAAAAAAAAAAATTTTAGTATCAAATAAAGGAAGAAATTGTCTATTAATTTATCATTTTTATCACCAAATAAAGGAAAAAAATTGTCCAATAATTTCTCATTTTAGCACCAAATAAAGGAAGACATTGTAAAAAAAAATAATAATAATTTTAGTATCAAATAAAGGAAGAAATTGTCTATTAATGTATCATTTTTATCACCAAATAAAGGAAAACAATTGTCCAATAATTTTTCATTTTAGCACCAAATAAAGGAAGACATTGTAAAATAAATAAAATAATTTTAGTATCAAATAAAGGAAGAAATTGTCTATTAATTCATCATTTTTATCACCAAATAAAGGAAATAATTTGTCCAATAATTTCTCATTTTAGCACCAAATAAAGGAAGACATTGTAAAAAAAATTAATTAATTTTAGTATCAAATAAAGGAAGAAAATATCTCTTAATTCATCATTTTTATCACCAAATAAAGGAAAAAATATGTCCAATAATTTCTCATTTTAGCACCAAATAAAGGAAGACATTGTAAAAAAAATAAAATAATTTTAGTATCAAATAAAGGAAGAAATTGTCTATTAATTTATTATTTTTATCACCAAATAAAAGAAAAAAATTGTCCAATAATTTCTCATTTTAGCACCAAATAAAGGAAGACATTGTAAAAAAAATAAAAATTATTTTAGTATCAAATAAAGGAAGAAATTGTCCAATAATTAATAATTTAACACCAAAGGTGAACAGGCTAATTGGGAACAGGTGGGTGCCATGATTGGGTATAAAACAACTTCCATGGAATTCTCAGTCATTCACAAACAAGGACGGGGGTGAGGGTCACCACTTTGTCAACAAATGCCTGAGCAAATTGTTTAAGAACAACATTTCTCAACCAGCTATTGCAAGGAATTTCGGGATTTCACCATCTACGCTCCGTAATATCATCAAAAGGTGCAGAGAATCTGGAGAAATCACTGCACGTAAGCGGCAGGGCTGAAAACCAACATTGAATACCCGTGACCTTTGATCCCTCAGGCGGTACTGCATCAAAAAGTGACATCAGTGTGTAAAGGATATCACCACATGGGCTCAGGAACACTTCAGAAAACCTCTGTACAGTAACTACAGTTGGTCGCTACATCTGTAAGTGCAAGTTAAAACTCTCCTAGGCAAAGCCAAAGCCATTTATCAACAACACCCAGAAGCGCCGTCGGCTTCGCTGGGCCCGAGCTCATCTAAGATGGACTGATGCAAAGTGGAAAAGTGTTCCAAGGTCTGACGGGTCTACATTTCAAATTGTTTTTGGAAACTGTGGACGTCGCAAAGTGTAAAAGCCAGCATCTGTGATGGTATGGGGGTGTTTTAGTGCCCAAGGCATGGGTAACTTAAGCTTTAAAAAAGTGATGCATTCACCCATTCATCCAAAAGATGGCGTCATTTAGGTGACTGGAATGAAAACATTTGCTTCATGGCCACCGGCGGGAAATAAAACCCATAAATAGGTCGCACCGTTTTATAGGCCGCAGGGTTCAAAGTGTAGTGAATATAGTCTTGAATTGACTGGCCAGGCGAGGGCTTTGCAGAGTGTATTGCTGCAGACACAAAGCATGGAGACATGATCGTAAAGAGGGAAAATGACATTAACAAGCCAGGCAAATATCATCTTTTTATGCCTTCTGAATCTGGCTGGCTCTCCAATTACCGCCGGCCAAACGGTTCAGGGAAGTGGCTGCTGAAATCCACTAATGGCATGAAGAGCATGCCGGGGACAAACTGTATAGACGCAGATAAAGTCCCGACATGTCACTATTGATTGTGTAAGATGACACCTTGTCCTAATGGAGGCATTACCTTGTTAATAGTCAATTATAGCAGGATGGACCCGAACATTTAGGGGCTGTAAAAATCACTTCTGCCCGAGCCAGCGTGTGTAAACTCTGGTAGAACGACAACATTGCATGGAAGTCAAGCAAATATTGAACATCATTTGTGGGTTTTGTAGCGCCGTCGAAAGCAAAGGGGCTATATGCAACATTTGCACGTCTGCCTAGGGGGCGCTGTGCTTTATGCCCCGCCCTCTCCCGGCTTGCAGCATGGAAACTACGCCCTGCGTTACGTACAAACCCCAAAAGCAGTGAAGTTGTCACGTTGTGTAAAAGGTAAATAAAAAGAGAATACAATGATTTGCAAATCCTTTCATCACCAAATAAAGGAAAAAAAAATGTCCAATGATTTATCATTTTAGCACCAAATAAAGGAAGACATTGTAAAAAAAATAAAATAATTTTAGTATCAAATAAAGGAAGAAATTGTCTATTAATTTATCATTTTTATCACCAAATAAAGGAAAAAAATGGTCCAATAATTACTCATTTTAGCACCGAATAAAGGAAGACATTGTAAAATAAAATAATAATTTTAGTATCAAATAAAGGAAGAAATTGTCCAATAATTAATAATTTGTCACCAAATAAAGGAAAAAAAAAAGTCCAATAATTGATCATTTTAGCACCAAATAAAGGAAGACATTGTAAAAAAAAAAAAAAAATTTAGTATCAAATAAAGGAAGAGAGTGTCCAATAATTAATAATTTAACACCAAATAAAGAAAATGTATAATTTTATCACCAAATAAAGGGGAAAAAAAGTCCAATAATTTATCATTTTAGCATCAAATAAAGAAAATGTATAATTTTAGCACCAAATAAAGGAAGAAATTGTCCAATAATTTATCATTTTAGCACCAAATAAAGGAAGACATTGTAAAAAAAATAATAATTTTAGTATCAAATAAAGGAAGAGTGTCCAATAATTAATAATTTAACACCAAATAAAGGAAATGTATAATTTTATCACCAAATAAAGGGAAAAAGAAGTCCAATAATTTATCATTTTAGCATCAAATAAAGAAAATGTATAATTTTAGTACCAAATAAAGGAAGGAATTGTCCAATGATTTATAAATTTAGCACCAAATAAAGGAAAACAATTGTCCAATGATTTATCATTTTAGCACAAAATAAAAGAAGACATTGTAAAAAAATATATATTTTTAGTATCAAATAAAGGAAGAACTTGTCAAATAATGTATAATTTGAGCACCAAATAAGGGGAAGAAAAATAGTCCAATGATTTATCATTTTAGCACCAAATAAAGGAAGACATTGTAAAAAAAAAAAAAAAATTTAGTATCAAATAAAGGAAGAAATTGGCCAATAATTAATAATTTAACACCAAATCAAGGAAATGTATAATTTTGTCACCAAATAAAGGAAAAAAAAAAGTCCAATAATTTATCATTTTAGCACCAAATAAAGGAAGACATTGTAAAAAAAAAAAAAAAAATTTAGTATCAAATAAAGGAAGAGAGTGTCCAATAATTAATAATTTAACACCAAATAAAGGAAATGTATAATTTTATCACCAAATAAAGGGAAAAAGAAGTCCAATAATTTATCATTTTAGCATCAAATAAAGAAAATGTATAATTTTAGTACCAAAAAAAGGAAGAAATTGTCCAATGATTTATAATTTTAGCACCAAATAAAGGAAAACAATTGTCCAATAATTGATCATTTTAGCACCAAATAAAGGAAGACATTGTAAAAAAAAAAAAAAAAAATAGTACCAAATAAAGGAAGAAATTGTCAAATAATTAATAATTTAACACCAAATAAAGGAAATATATAATTTTATCACCAAATAAAGGAGGAAAAAAAGTCCAATAATTTATTATTTTAGGACCAAATAAAGGAAAACAATTGTCCAATGATTTATCATTTTAGCACAAAATAAAAGAAGACATTGTAAAAAAATATATATTTTTAGTATCAAATAAAGGAAGAAATTGTCCAATAATTAATCATTTAACGCCAAATAAAGGAAATGTATAATTTCAGCACCAAATAAAGGAAAACAAATGTCCAATAATTTATCATTTTAGCACCAAATAAAGAAAGACATTGTAAAAAATAAAATAGTTTTAGTATATTTTAGTATATTTTAAAATGTATGAAAATGGAAAAAGATGGGGAGTAATATATATTTTATCTTTGAATATGGTTTCTGTAGGAAGACAAACATGACACAAACCTTCATAATTAAAAAAACATTTTTTTTAAATAAAAATAAAAATGAAATACATATATGGTTTCTGTAGGAGGACAAAAATGACACAAACCTTCATAATTAAAAAAATAAAAATAAAATAAAAATAAATAAAAAACATGTATGAAAATGGAAAAAGATGGGGAGTAATATATATTTTATCTTTGAATATGTTTTATGTAGGAGGACAAACATGACACAAACCCATCCATCATAATTAAAAAAACGTTTTTTTAAAATAAAAATAAAAATGAAATACATTTAAATAAAATGTATGAAAATGGAAAAAGATGGGGAGTAATATACATTTCATCTTTGAATATGGTTTCTGTAGGAAGACAAACATGACACAAACCTTCATAATTAAAACAAAAAACAAAAACAAAAAATACAAACAAAAAAAATTATGAAAATGGAAAAAGATGGGGAGTAATATATATTTTATCTTTGAATATGTTTTATGTAGGAGGACAAAAATGACACAAACCTTCATAATTAAAAAAACATTATTTTTAAATAAAAATAAAAATGAAATACAATTAAATAAAATGTATGAAAATGGAAAAAGATGGGGAGTAATATACATTGTATCTTTGAATATGGTTTCTGTAGGAAGACAAACATGACACAAACCTTCATAATTAAAACAAAAAACAAAAACAAAAAAAATTATGAAAATGGAAAAAGATGGGGAGTAATATATATTTTATCTTTGAATATGTTTTATGTAGGAGGACAAAAATGACACAAACCTTCATAATTAAAAAAATAAAAATAAAAATAAATAAAGTATGAAAATGGAAAAAGATGGGGAGTAATATACATTTTATCTTTGCATATGGTTTCTGTAGGACAAACATGACACAAACTTTCAGAATTAAAAAATAAATAAACAAATAAAATAAAATAAAATGTATGAAAATGGAAAAAGATGGGGAGTAATATATATATATTTTTTATCTTTGAATATGGTTTCTGTAGGAGGACAAACATGACACAAACCTTCATAATTAAAAACGAATAAAAATAAAATGAAATAAATAAAAAAACATATGAAAATGGAAAAAGATGGGGAGTAATATATATTTTATCTTTGAATATGTTATATGTAGGAGGACAAAAATGACACAAACCATCATAATTAAAAAAACATTTTTTTCAAATAAAAATAAAAATGAAAGACAATTAAATAAAATGTATGAAAATGGAAAAAGATGGGGAGTAATATACATTTTATCTTTGAATATGGTTTCTGTAGGAAGACAAACATGACACAAACCTTCATAACTAAAACAAAAAACAAAAACAAAAAACACAAACAAAAAAAATTATGAAAATGGAAAAAGATGGGGAATAATATATATTTTATCTTTGAATATGTTTTATGTAGGAGGACAAAAATGACACAAACCTTCATAATTAAAAAAATAAAAACAAATAAAAAAGTATGAAAATGGAAAAAGATGGGGAGTAATATATTTTTTATCTTTGCATATGGTTTCTGTAGGAGGACAAACATGACACAAACCTTCATAATTAAAAACAAATAAAAATAAAATAAAATAAATAAAAAACATGTATGAAAATGGAAAAAGATGGGGAGTAATATATATTTTATCTTTGAATATGGTTTCTGTAGGAGGACAAACATTACACAAACCTTCATATTTAAAAAATAAATAAATAAAATAAAAAAATAAAAATAAAAATAAAAATAAAAATAAAAATAAAAATAAAAATTAAAATTAAAATTAAAATTAAAATTAAAATAAAAATTAAATGAAATTAAATAAAATGTATGAAAATGGAAAAAGATGGGGAGTAATATACATTTTATCTTTTAATATGGTTTCTGTAGAAGGACAAACCTTTATAATTAAAACAAAAAAACAAAAAACAAAAAAAAACAAAAAAAAATTATGAAAATGGAAAAAGATGGGGAGTAATATATATTTGATCTTTGAATATGGTTTCTGTAAGAGGACACACATGACACAAACTTTCATAATTAAAAAAAATAAATACAAAAAATAGAAAATAAAAAAAATAAAAATGTATGAAAATGAAAAAAGATGGGGAGTAATATATATTTTATCTTTGAATACGTTTTATGTAGGAGGACAAAAATTATACAAACCTTCATAATTAAAAAAAAAAATTAAAAAAAAAAAAAAAGTATGAAAATGGAAAAAGATGGGGGGAAATATATATGTTACCTTTGCATATGGTTTCTGTAGGACAAACATGACACAAACCTTCATAATTAAAAAAAAATTAAAATAAATAAATAAATAAAAAAATCTATGAAAATGGAAAAAGATGGGGAGTAATATATATTTTATCTTTGAATATGTTTTTTGTAGGAGGACAAACATGACACAAACCTTCATAATTAAAACAAATAAATGTTCCTTTTTTTTTTTTTTAAATAAAAAAATGTATGAAAATGAAAAAAAAAAAAAAAAAAAAAAAAAGCATAAAACATTTTTTACCCAGATAAAATCAAAGTGTGGACACATTTAATGAGGTGTGGCCTCCGAATAAAAATCATCCCCGGTTCCCAACTGAGCACTTGCAGATCTGCACACGCTCGCACTGCAACGTCATGTCGTCCAAAGAGAGCTGGAAGTTTCCACCGCAGGGGAGAAAAAGCAGAGGGGTGTCATGAATGTAATATTTATGTTGAAATACTCAAAGTTTGCCCAATAAATCAGCAACACGAGGAGGAAGGCCTGCTAGCTGCAGTCACTCCAATCTCTCCAAGCACGTATTCTTTCACTTTCATTTATGTTGTCCTAACTCTGACCTTTGACACCCTAACCCTCTGACCTCGTCAAAAGATGACGACTTTTTGACCGTTCCCAAACTTATTTTTATGTATTTTTCTCCCCCTGACCTGAACTAATCACCCTATGACCGCTGCATGTTCTACTGTTTGCACGTTTTCTACTAGAGTATTTTGTTGGTGTTAGCACGTACAGTACGTGTTGGCGCCACATCCCACCTTCCCTGTGGACCTCCGTCATGTTTTCTCTTCAAACACGCAGCATAACTTGCATTTCTCCGTCAGCTCAGACGTTTTGTGGTGTTTTTATTTTGTAGCCGTATTGTTTTGGTAACTTAAGCCAAAGTGCACTGTAAGTCATGGGCTTTCTGACAGGCAATGATAACAAAATGGAATTATATTATAAGGAAATGATAAGAATACAGTGATCAAACAGTATTACAATAATCATATATATATATATATATATATATATATATATATATATATATATATATATATATATATATATATATGCAGTAAAAACTGTATATATGTATGTGTGTGTGTGTGTGTGTGTGTGTGTGTGTGTGTGTACGTTTTGTGTGTGCTTGTGTGTGTGTATATACACATATATGTATATATGTGTGTGTGTATATATGTATATAAACACATATATGTATGTATATATGTGTGTGTATTTATGTATATAAACACATGTATGTATGTATATATGTGTATGTATATACTGTATATATATATATATATATATATATATATATATATATATATATATATATATATATATATGTGTGTGTGTGTGTGCGTACGTTCGTGTGTGCGTGTGTGTGTGTATATATACACATTTATGTATATATGTGTGTATATATGTATATAAACACATATATGTATGTATATATGTGTGTGTATTTATGTATATAAACACATGTATGTATGTATATATGTTATGTATATAGTGTATATATATATATATATATCCTGTTCCACGTTTGTACTCATTGTGCACTCTTGTTTGTCACCATAGCAACCATTAGTTTTCACCTGTCACGTCACGCACCTGTTTCACGTTTTGAGTCACGCACCTGCTTTCACTAATCATGTCCATAGTATTTAAGTTCATTCATTTTCTGTTGTTCGTCCTGACGACATCCCCGCATTTATGCCCCCTGTCACACTCTGTCCATCTCTGCGCACTTCATGTCCATGCCAAGTAAGTTTGTTTATTATTGCCACAGTTAGTGTTTTTTGTTGTTCATAGTTTTTTGCCCCCGTGCAAGTCTTTTGTTTTCGTTAGTCAAGTTTGCACATCCGCCCTGAGCGCGCTTTTTGTTCTTTTGTTAGTGTAAAATAAATAATGTCTTCACCTTCACGCCATGTCTGGTCCAAATGTTCATTTGCACCACGGGAGAACAAACCACGTCATAGTCCAAGTCTTGACAAATACATGGTTAAGTTAGTATTATTTTTATTTTGAATCCACTAAGTAACTAACTCATGAATTTAACTGTGTCGGTATTTGTATTTTATTTTATTTTAATTTCAAGAGCTTCTAATATTTTAGATCAGGCGTGTCTAAACGTTTTCCACCAAGAGCCGAACACTGGAAAGTCAAAAGAATTCATATTAAAATTAAGTAATTCATCAGTTAATATTATTTTTATTTTTAATGAACTAACTACACTGTGTCAATATTTGTTATTTTATTTTATTTTAATTTCAAGAGCTTCTAATATTTTAGGTCATGGATGTCTACATTTTTCCACTGAGGGCCAAATACTGAAAAGTTTAACAATGCGGGGGCCATTTTGTTATTTTTTGTTTACTATACTATATACATATAAAGACAAAAACAATATTTTTTTTACATTGTATTCCGATTTTTTTAGCTGTTTTTTGTTACATTTTGCTGTTATTTTTCTCCCCTTTAAAAAGGGAATAATACAAATTATATCACGATTATGTAACTTCAAAACGTTGTGTCAAAGATGTTGCTTTATGAAAATATAAATGTTTAATATTAATAATTATAATTTTGAAATTATCTTTCAAATTAATTAATTAATAAGTTAGTATTATATTTTTAATTCACTAACTAACTAACTCGCTAGCTAAACTGTGCCAATATTTTTTATTTTATTTTATTGTATTTTAATTTCAAGAGCTTCTAATATTTTAGATCAGGGGGGCCAAATACTTAAAAGCAAAAAAAATGCAGGGGCCATTTTAACAAAAAACTGCTAAAAAAATCGGAATACAATGAAAAAATAATAATTTTGTTCGTATATATATATATATATATATATATATATATATATATATATATACGAACAAAATTATTATTTTTATAATAATTTTGTTCGTATATGTATATATATATATATATATATATATATATATATATATACGAACAAAATTATTATTTTTTCATTGTATATATATATACGAACAAAATTATTATTTTAATAATAATTTTGTTCGTATATGTATATATATATATATATATATATATATATATATATATATATATATATATATATATATACGAACAAAATTAATATTTTTTCATTGTATTCCGATTTTTTTTAGGAGTTTTTTGTTACATTTTGCTGTTATTGTTCTCCCCTTTAAAAAAAGAAGAATACAAATAATAATATGATTATGTAACTGCAAAACGTTGTGTGTCAGAAAAGTTGCTTTATGAAAATATAAATGTTTAATATTAATGATAATGTTGATATTATTTTTCAAATTAATGAATCCATCAGTTAGTATTGTTTTTAGGTTTTAATTAACTAACTAACCAAACTGTGTGGACATGTTTATTTTATTTTGATTTCAAGAGCTTCAAAAATTTTAGATCAGGGGTGTCTAAACTTTTTCCACCGAGGGCCATATACTAAAAAGTCAAAAAAGGCGGGGCCATTTTGATATTTTTTCTTTTAAAAATTGCTAAGAACAGATACTATATACATATAAAGAATAAAAATGTCAGCTTTTTTTTGTTATATTCTGATTTTTATAGCAGTTTTTTTGTTATATTTTGCTGTTATTTTTTAAAACTTTAAAAAAGGTAGAACACAAATAATAATACGATTATGTAACTGCAAAACATAATGAGTAAAAACATTTCTTTATAAAGATATAAATGTTTAATATTAATAATAATTTTGAAATTATTTTTCAAATTAATTTACTCATCAGTTAGAATTATTTTTATGTTTTAACAAACTAACCAACCAAACTGTGTTTATTTAATTTTTTATTTCAAGATCTTTAAATATTTTGGATCAGGTGTGTCTAAATTTTGTCCACCAAGGGCCAAATACTGACAAGTCAAAGTCAAAGTATACATTTGTATATTTAAAATATGATAAAAACAGATATTGCATACATTTAAAGACACAACTTTGTGTCAGCCTTGTGTTGTAGGTGACTAAGTATATTATTATTATTTTGAATTTGAAAGTATCAGCTTTTTTCCATGACATTCCCATGTTTGGCTCTTTTTTTCTTACATTTTCACTGATGTTTTTTTCT
>NC_084578.2:3715000-3722500 GCF_033978685.3 Nerophis lumbriciformis | reverse complement strand
GACAGTATTAATTTGAAAGATAATATCAAATTTATCATTAATAATAAACAGTTATATTTTCATGAAGCAACATTTTTTACACACAACGTTTTGCAGTTACATAATCATAATTTTATATTTCTTTTTCTTTTTTTTAAAGGGGAGAAAATAACAGCAAAATATAAGAATAAAACTGCTAAAAAAAAATCAGAATATAATGAAAAAAAAGATGAATTTTTTGGTCTTTATTGTATCTGTTTTTAGCATTTTTTAAAACAAAACTGTTGGAATAATTGTTTGTAAGTTATCACAAAAGAAACGTTGTATTATGAATGCTGTCTTTCGAGGCCTAACAAGAGGAAGAAGGCTCGTGAAACGCCACTGTGATTTCAACACGGACAGATGGCAGGATCTGCTCAACTTCCAGAGGAACTCTTTTTGAAGTGTTAAACGAACTCTCTCTGAAGTATTTCACAAACTCTCTTCCAACTATTTGGTAACCGAGGTCAACGCTATTTACGACCCGCTGCCCTCTTGAAGTTGCCGTGGTCAGGAGACGGGAGGGGTTATCCATTGTCCTCCAACACCTGCCCCAGCTGGATCCAGGAAGAGCCCAAGCCCGAGACATCCTCTTCTTGGACTTCAATGAGACCGAAAACAATGACTGTTTTACATACTTCCTATTTCTAATGAGACATGTGTTGGTGCGTGAACATTGAACATCTGAATAAAAGAGGAGACGAAAACCTTCTTCGTCAGAGCGTGGTGCGGGACTGTACAGAGAGTGCAGTGGCCATGTCTCTCCTCAATATTGAGTCCAAATTGAATTCTGTCTCTGTTTGATTCCTTGCCTTTTGTCTTGTTTAATAGATGTCTTCAGTGTTTGAACGTGACAAAAACATTTAAAAATGGTCCCCGCATTTTTCGACCTTCCAGTATTCGGGCCCTTTGGTGGAAAACGGGACAGCCTTGACGTACAGTAACAGCTTTTGTTGTGATTACATTCCCACTTTTATTTCTGTGCGGGCATCATTTGTTAGAGAGGACAGCAGGCAGTCCGGGGACCGCTGTAAGTTGGTGAGCTGCGAGGGCCCCACTTCCTGTTACTTTGCTGATCAAATGATGGAGGGGCCGCTGTGTGCTGAGCATCCTTGGAGAGAACAAAGCTAACATTCATCTTTGTGTTCACTGTACATTTTGACAGCAGCAGAAGACCGCAGAGACGTCCTCGCAGCACACATGACAACATCCACCATCCTCTTTTGTTTTATGCAGGTTTTGTCCCTCAATCCTTGTTACACATGTAAAAACAAAAAAGCTGAGATAATTGAAATATGACATTCTGCTTGCTTATCAAGCACGTAGACCTCCACAGTGAGATCTCCGCTGCAGCCTGGCAGGGAACCCGAGTGGAGTGTTTTGAGTTTCTAACATGGTGTCAGGCAGCTGCACTCAGCTGGAGGCCAGCTTTTTTTTTTTTTTTTTTTTTTTTGTCTAACAGGAACTGGAGGGGAAGTCTGCAAAGATTGTGCTTCAGGACTTTGATGGCCAGAAGAGACTTTAACTTGAAGAGGAACTGCACTTTTTTACAATGTTCCCTATCATTTACGATCCTTATGGAAGACAATAACATATGTTCATTCTAAATTGTAAATAAATGCTAGCAAAGGTCAGCTAACAATGGAGGTGATTGTAGTTGCTCTATTCCGACGATAAAGCACTTTAAAAACATCCAAAAACCTCCATCATTGTTTTATATACACACTGTAAGTAACATTCATAATAACATGTAATATATACATGATGTAAGTATATATGTCATGTAGTAACATTCATAATAACATGTAATGTTTACATGATGTAAGTATATATGTCATGTAGTAACATTCATAATAACATGTAATATATACATGATGTAAGTATATATGTAGTATCTAGTAACATTCATAATAACATGTAATATATACATGATGTAAGTATTTATGTAATGTAGTAACATTCATAATAACATGTAATATTTACATGATGTAAGTATATATGTAGTATCTAGTAACATTCATAATAACATGTAATATATACATGATGTAAGTATATATGTAATGTAGTAACATTCATAATAACATGTAATATATACATGATGTAAGTATTTATGTAATGTAGTAACATTCATAATAACATGTAATATTTACATGATGTAAGTATACATGTAGTATCTAGTAACATTCATAATAACATGTAATATATACATGATGTAAGTATATATGTCATGTAGTAACATTCATAATAACATGTAATATATACATGATGTAAGTATTTATGTAATGTAGTAACATTTATAATAACATGTAATATATACATGATGTAAGTATATATGTCATGTAGTAACATGCATAATAACATGTAATATATACATGATGTAAGTATATATGTCATGTAGTAACATTCATAATAACATGTAATATATACATGATGTAAGTATATATGTCATGTAGTAACATTTATAATAACATGTAATATATACATGATGTAAGTATATATGTCATGTAGTAACATATGACAACAGGTAAGAAGATGAACATGACAACAGGTAAAAACATGACAACAGGTAAGAAGATGAACATGACAACAGGTAAAAACATGACAACAGGTTATAAGATGAACATGACAACAGGTGAGAAGATGAACATGACAACAGGTAAAAAAGATGACAACAAGTGAGAAGATGAACATGACAACAGGTAAGAAGATGAACATGACAACAGGTAAAAAGATGACAACAAGTGAGAAGATGAACATGACAACAGGTGAGAAGATGAACATGACAACAGGTTAGAAGATGAACATGACAACAGGTAAGAAGATGAACATGACAACAGGTTAGAAGATGAACATGACAACAGGTAAGAAGATGAACATAAAAACAGGTAAGATGATGAACATGACAACAGGTAAGAAGATGAACATGACAACAGGTAAGAAGATGACCATGACAGCAGGTGAGAAGATGAACATGACAACAGGTTAGAAGATGAACATGACAACAGTTAAGAAGATGAACATGACAACAGGTTAGAAGGTGAACATGACAACAGGTTAGAAGATGAACATGACAACAGGTAAGAAGATGAACATGACAACAGGTGAGAAGATGAACATGACAACGGGTGAGAAGAAGAACATGACAACAGGTGAGAAGATGAACATGACAACAGGTAAAAAGATGACAACAAGTGAGAAGATGAACATGACAACAGGTAAGAAGATGAACACGACAACGGGTGAGAAGATGAACATGACAACAGGTTAGAAGATGAACATGACAACAGGTAAGAAGATGAACATGACAACAGGTGAGAAGATGAACATGACAACAGGTAAGAAGATGAAGATGACAACAGGTGAGAAGATGAACATGACAACAGGTAAAAAGATGATAACAAGTGAGAAGATGAACATGACAACAGGTGAGAAGATGAACATGACAACAGGTAAGAAGATGAACATGACAACAGGTGAGAAGATGAACATGACAACAGGTTAGAAGATGAACATGACGACAGGTAAGAAGATGGACATGACAACAGGTGAGAAGATGAACATGACTACAGGTAAAAAGATGATAACAAGTGAGAAGATGAACATGACAACAGGTAAGAAGATGGACATGACAACAGGTAAGAAGATGGACATGACAACAGGTAAGAAGATGGACATGACAACAGGTGAGAAGATGAACATGACAACAGGTTAGAAGATGAACATGACAACAGGTAAGAAGATGAACATGACAACAGGTTAGAAGATGAACATGACGACAGGTAAGAAGATGAACATGACAACAGGTAAGAAGATGAACATGACAACAGGTTAGAAGATGAACATGACAACAGCTAAAAAGATGACAACAAGTGAGAAGATGAACATCACAACAGGTAAGAAGATGAACATGACAACAGGTGAGAAGATGAACATGACAACAGGTAAAAAGATGACAACAAGTGAGAAGATGAACATGACAACAGGTGAGAAGATGAACATGACAACAGGTGAGAAGATGAACATGACAACAGGTTAGAAGATGAACATGACAACAGGTAAGAAGATGAACATGACAACAGGTTAGAAGATGAACATGACAACAGGTAAGAAGATGAACATAAAAACAGGTAAGATGATGAACATGACAACAGGTAAGAAGATGAACATGACAACAGGTAAGAAGATGACCATGACAGCAGGTGAGAAGATGAACATGACAACAGGTTAGAAGATGAACATGACAACAGTTAAGAAGATGAACATGACAACAGGTTAGAAGGTGAACATGACAACAGGTTAGAAGATGAACATGACAACAGGTAAGAAGATGAACATGACAACAGGTGAGAAGGTGAACATGACAACGGGTGAGAAGAAGAACATGACAACAGGTGAGAAGATGAACATGACAACAGGTAAAAAGATGACAACAAGTGAGAAGATGAACATGACAACAGGTAAGAAGATGAACACGACAACGGGTGAGAAGATGAACATGACAACAGGTTAGAAGATGAACATGACAACAGGTAAGAAGATGAACATGACAACAGGTGAGAAGATGAACATGACAACAGGTAAGAAGATGAAGATGACAACAGGTGAGAAGATGAACATGACAACAGGTAAAAAGATGATAACAAGTGAGAAGATGAACATGACAACAGGTGAGAAGATGAACATGACAACAGGTAAGAAGATGAACATGACAACAGGTGAGAAGATGAACATGACAACAGGTTAGAAGATGAACATGACGACAGGTAAGAAGATGGACATGACAACAGGTGAGAAGATGAACATGACAACAGGTAAGAAGATGGACATGACAACAAGTGAGAAGATGAACATGACAACAGGTAAGAAGATGGACATGACAACAGGTAAGAAGATGGACATGACAACAGGTGAGAAGATGAACATGACAACAGGTTAGAAGATGAACATGACAACAGGTAAGAAGATGAACATGACAACAGGTTAGAAGATGAACATGACGACAGGTAAGAAGATGAACATGACAACAGGTAAGAAGATGAACATGACAACAGGTTAGAAGATGAACATGACAACAGCTAAAAAGATGACAACAAGTGAGAAGATGAACATCACAACAGGTAAGAAGATGAACATGACAACAGGTGAGAAGATGAACATGACAACAGGTAAAAAGATGACAACAAGTGAGAAGATGAACATGACAACAGGTAAGAAGATGAACATGACAACAGGTGAGAAGATGAACATGACAACAGGTAAGAAGATGAACATGACAACAGGTAAGAAGATTAAGATGACAACAGGTAAGAAGATGAACATGACAACAGGTAAGAAGATGAAAATGACAACAGGTGAGAAGATGAACATGACAACAGGTAAGAAGATGAACATGACAACAGGTGAGAAGATGAACATGACAAAAGGTAAGAAGATGAAGATGACAACAGGTGAGAAGATGAACATGACAACAGGTAAAAAGATGATAACAAGTGAGAAGATGAACATGACAACAGGTGAGAAGATGAACATGACAACAGGTAAGAAGATGAACATGACAACAGGTGAGAAGATGAACATGACAACAGGTTAGAAGATGAACATGACGACAGGTAAGAAGATGGACATGACAACAGGTGAGAAGATGAACATGACTACAGGTAAAAAGATGATAACAAGTGAGAAGATGAACATGACAACAGGTAAGAAGATGGACATGACAACAGGTAAGAAGATGGACATGACAACAGGTAAGAAGATGGACATGACAACAGGTGAGAAGATGAACATGACAACAGGTTAGAAGATGAACATGACAACAGGTAAGAAGATGAACATGACAACAGGTTAGAAGATGAACATGACGACAGGTAAGAAGATGAACATGACAACAGGTAAGAAGATGAACATGACAACAGGTTAGAAGATGAACATGACAACAGCTAAAAAGATGACAACAAGTGAGAAGATGAACATCACAACAGGTAAGAAGATGAACATGACAACAGGTGAGAAGATGAACATGACAACAGGTAAAAAGATGACAACAAGTGAGAAGATGAACATGACAACAGGTAAGAAGATGAACATGACAACAGGTGAGAAGATGAACATGACGACAGGTAAGAAGATGAACATGACAACAGGTAAGAAGATGAACATGACAACAGGTTAGAAGATGAACATGACAACAGCTAAAAAGATGACAACAAGTGAGAAGATGAACATCACAACAGGTAAGAAGATGAACATGACAACAGGTGAGAAGATGAACATGACAACAGGTAAAAAGATGATAACAAGTGAGAAGATGAACATGACAACAGGTAAGAAGATGAACATGACAACAGGTGAGAAGATGAACATGACAACAGGTAAGAAGATGAACATGACAACAGGTAAGAAGATTAAGATGACAACAGGTAAGAAGATGAACATGACAACAGGTAAGAAGATGAAAATGACAACAGGTGAGAAGATGAACATGACAACAGGTGAGAAGATGAACATGACAACAGGTAAAAAGATGACAACAAGTGAGAAGATGAACATGACAACAGGTTAGAAGATGAACATGACAACAGGTAAGAAGATGAACATGACAACAGGTAAAAAGATGACAACAAGTGAGAAGATGAACATGACAACAGGTGAGAAGATGAACATGACAACAGGTAAGAAGATGAACATGACAACAGGTAAGAAGATGCACATGACAACAGGTAAAAAGATGACAACAAGTGAGAAGATGAACATGACAACAGGTGAGAAGATGAACATGACAACAGGTAAGAAGATGAACATGACAACAGGTAAGAAGATGCACATGACAACAGGTAAGAAGATGAACATGACAACAGGTAAGAAGATGAACATGACAACAGGCGAGAAGATGAACATGACAACAGGTGAGAAGATGAACATGACAACAGGTAAGAAGATGAACATGACAACAGTTAAGAAGATGAACATGAGAACAGGTGAGAAGATGAACATGACAACAGGTAAAAAGATGACAACAAGTGAGAAGATGAACATGACAACAGGTAAGAAGATGAACATGACAACAGGTAAGAAGATGAACATGACAACAGGTGAGAAGATGAACATGACAACAGGTTAGAAGATGAACATGACAACAGGTAAGAAGATTAACATGACAACAGGTGAGAAGATGAACATGACAACAGGTTAGAAGATGAACATGACAACAGGTAAAAAGATAATAACAAGTGAGAAGATGAACATGACAACAGGTAGAAAGATGACAACAAGTGAGAAGATGAACATGACAACAGGTAAGAAGATGAACATGACAACAGGTAAGAAGATGAACATGACAACAGGTAAGAAAATGAACATGACAACAGGTTAGAAGATGAACATGACAACAGGTTAGAAGATGAACATGACAACAGGTAAAACGATGACAACAAGTCAGAATATGAACATGACAACAGGTAAGAAGATGAACATGACAACAGG
>NC_084578.2:3667500-3710000 GCF_033978685.3 Nerophis lumbriciformis | reverse complement strand
AAACACTCGCTGTAATATGGGATGCCAACCGACGGGACGCTCACATAATTCCGTTTAGATGAAGAATCAATCACAATCCTTACGAAGGGTTATATAAAAAGTTGCCGCAACTAGCGTCTTTTTCACGATCACTCAACAGAAAAAGGTGAAATAACTGAAAACATGTTTTAGTTTCTCCAAAATAGCCACCCGTCTGCTCTGATTACTACTCTATATTTTTGAGCCCGAACACAAAGAGGATGAGTAATAAGTTTTAGAAGCCGAGGGCCAAACGGATGTAGCTTTATTGTGACACTATTGCATACGCAGCATTGCTAAGTGCTAAAATTACAAACTAACCATGATAAACCATAGTAAAACAAACACTCGCTGTAATATGGGATGCCGACCGACGGGACGCTCACATAATTCCGTTTAGATGAAGATTCAATCACAATCCTTACGAAGGGTTATATAAAAAGTTGCCGCAACTAGCGTCTTTTTCACGGTCACTCAACAGAAAAAGGTGAAATAACTGAAAACATGTTTTAGTTTCTCCAAAATAGCCAACCCTCTGCTCTGATTACTACTCTATATTTTTGAGCCCGAATACAAAGAGGATGAGTAATACGTTTTAGAAGCCGAGGGCCAAACGGATGTAGCTTTATTGTGACACTATTGCATAAGCAGCATTGCTAAGTGCTAAAATTACAAACTAACCATGATAAACCATAGTAAAATAAACACTTGCTGTAATATTAAGACTCTCACTGGGGCGCTCACATAATTCCATTTAGATAAAGAATCAATGACAATCCTTACGAAGAGTTATATAAAAAGTTGTCGCAACTAGCGTCTTTTTCACGGTCACTCAACAGAAAAAGGTGAAATAACTGAAAACATG
This sequence comes from Nerophis lumbriciformis, assembly GCF_033978685.3. Taxonomy (NCBI): domain Eukaryota; kingdom Metazoa; phylum Chordata; class Actinopteri; order Syngnathiformes; family Syngnathidae; genus Nerophis; species Nerophis lumbriciformis. The sequence goes on along the minus strand of NC_084578.2, from coordinate 3,709,117 downwards.
TTTTAGTTTCTTCAAAATAGCCACCCCTCTGCTCTGATCACTACTCTATATTTTTGAGCCCGAATACAAAGAGGATGAGTAATAAGTTTTAGAAGCCGAGGGCCAAACGGATGTAGCTTTATTGTGACACTATTGCATACGCAGCATTGCTAAGTGCTAAAATTACACACTAACCATGATAAACCATAGTAAAACAAACACTCGCTGTAATATGGGATGCCGACTGACGGGACGCTCACATAATTCCGTTTAGATGAAGAATCAATCACAATCCTTACGAATGGTTATATAAAAAGTTGCCGCAACTAGCGTCTTTTTCACGATCACTCAACAGAAAAAGGTGAAATAACTGAAAACATGTTTTAGTTTCTTCAAAATAGCCACCCCTCTGCTCTGATTACTACTCTATATTTTTGAGCCCGAATACAAAGAGGATGAGTAATAAGTTTTAGAAGCCGAGGGCCAAACGGATGTAGCTTTATTGTGACACTATTGCATAAGCAGCATTGCTAAGTGCTAAAATTACAAACTAACCATGATAAACCATAGTAAAATAAACACTCGCTGTAATATTAAGACTCTCACTGGGATGCCGACCGACGGGACGCTCGCATAATTCCGTTTAGATGAAGAATCAATCACAATCCTTACGAAGAGTTATATAAAAAGTTGCCACAACTAGCGTCTTTTTCACGATCACTCAACAGAAAAAGGTGAAATAACTGAAAACATGTTTTAGTTTCTCCAAAATAGCCAACCCTCTGCTCTGATTACTACTCTATATTTTTGAGCCCGAATACAAAGAGGATGAGTAATAAGTTTTAGAAGCCGAGGGCCAAATGGATGTAGCTTTATTGTGACACTATTGCATACGCAGCATTGCTAAGTGCTAAAATTACACACTAACCATGATAAACCATAGTAAAACAAACACTCGCTGTAATATGGGATGCCGACCGACGGGACGCTCACATAATTCCATTTAGATGAAGAATCAATCACAATCCTTACGAAGGGTTAAATAAAAAGTTGCCGCAACTCGCGTCTTTTTCACGATCACTCAACAGAAAAATGTGAAATAACTGAAAACAAGTTTTATATGCTAGTGTCTTCAAAATAGCCACCCTTTAGCTCTGACTAGTGCTTTGCACACTCCTGGCATTCTCTCGATGAGCTTCAAGCACACCTGTGAAGTGAGAACCATTTCCGCTGACTCCGTCTTGAAGCTCATCGAGATAATGCCAAGAGTGTGCGAAAAAGTAGTCGGCGCAAAGGGTGGCTATTTTGAGGAAACTAGAATACAAAACATGTTTTCAGTTAGACTTAGACCAACTGTATTGATCCACAAGGGAAACTGTTCATTTTAAAGTAAAATTGAGTCCAAAGAAGCATGAAGTGAGAACGAGGGCATCGGGGTGTTTGGTCTGTTGCCTAGCAAGCAGCAGCCTCGTCTGCAGAAGGAGGGATGTACACTCCGATGAAGATTCCAGACGTAAACTCCCTTGGCAAATAATATGGTCGAATTCCAACAGCCGGAAGTTCGATGTCCGGCATACAAACACACCCCTTTACAGTAACAAGCAGTGATCAGAGCAAAGGGTGGCTATTTTGAGGAAACTAGAATACAAAGCATGTTTTCAGTTAGACTTAGACCAACTGTATTGATCCACAAGGGAAACTGTTCATTTTCAAGTAAAACTGAGTCCAAAGAAGCATGATTAAAGCAACCCGAAGTGAGAACGAGGGCATCGGGGTGTTTGGTCTGTTGCCTAGCAAGCAGCAGCCTTCAGAAGGAGGGATGTACACTCCGATGAAGATTCCAGACGTAAACTCCCATAATATGGTCGAATTCCAACAGCCGGAAGTTCGATGTCCGGCATACAAACACACTCCTTTACAGTAACAAGCAGTGATCAGAGCAAAGGGTGGCTATTTTGAGGAAACTAGAATACAAAGCATGTTTTCAGTTAGACTTAGACCAACTGTATTGATCCACAAGGGAAACTGTTCATTTCAAAGTAAAACTGAGTCCAAAGAAGCATGATTAAAGCCACCCGAAGTGAGAACGAGGGCATCGGGGTGTTTGGTCTGTTGCCTAGCAAGCAGAAAACTCATCTGCAGAAGGAGGGATGTACACTCTGAAGAAGATTCCAGAAGTAAACTCCCTTGGCAAATAATATGGTCGAATTCCAACAGCCGGAAGTCCGATGTCCGGCATACAAACACACCCCTTTACAGTAACAAGCAGTGATCAGAGCAAAGGGTGGTTATTTTGAGGAAACTAGAATACAAAACATGTTTTCAGTTAGACTTAGACCAACTGTATTGATCCACAAGGGAAACTGTTTATTTTAAAGTAAAAACTGAGTCCAAAGAAGCATGATTAAAGCCACCCAAAGTGAGAACGAGGGCATCGGGGTGTTTGGTCTGTTGCCTAGCAAGCAGCAGCCTCGTCTGCAGAAGGAGGGATGTACACTCCGATGAAGATTCCAGACGTAAACTCCCTTGGCAAATAATATGGTACAATTCCAACAGCCGGAAGTTCGATGTCCGGCATACAAACACACTCCTTTACAGTAACAAGCAGTGATCAGAGCAAAGGGTGGCTATTTTGAGGAAACTAGAATACAAAACATGTTTTCAGTTAGACTTAGACCAACTGTATTGATCCACAAGGGAAACTGTTCATTTTAAAGTTAAAACTGAGTCCAAAGAAGCATGATTAAAGCCACTCGAAGTGAGAACGAGGGCATCAGGGTGTTTGGTCTGTTGCCTAGCAAGTGCATAACTCCACATGTGTCCATTCATAGTTTTGATGTGACAATCTACAATGTAAATAGTCATGGAAATAAAGAAAACCCATTGAATGAGGAGAAGGTGTGTCCAAACTTTTGGTCTGTACTATATACCCGTGGCTTATGTTTGTAATGTCTGATCTCGGCCTACTGACTAGGACTTGTGTGCGTGGATGCTGAATTGAAAACAAAAGTACAAACACACCTGCGGGAAAACAACAACAACAAAAAACATCCATTGGGAAATAAAATGTCTGAAGGAAAGGTGTGACAAACACGGCTACTCTTTTCCAGCGTTTCTCTTAAAGGGGTCCTATTATGTCCTCGTGGGTACCTCGTTCTGTGCATTTGGGATCTGCATAAGTCCCCGAAATTAGAAATCAAACTGCGAAAGCAAGACAAACGTGCTTTAAATGAGCTGTTTGGAATTTAAAGTGGCAGTAGAGTGGAAAAACAAGTTGTCTCTATGTTGATTTATTATCATATATGTCGGATTTATCACACAAAAAGACTTCTAAAGTTTCCAGATTAATAGATACGATCAAAATAGTATCGATCTCACAGAGATCCCTTCCCCATCGACAACAATGCTAATCAAGCAGACTTTGTGCGAGCCAACAACGATGACTTTGGGGTAAATTATGATCCAGAACCTTATATTTTTGAGCCCGAACCCAAAGAGGATGAGCAATACGTTTTAGAAGCCGAGTGCTAAACGGGTGTAGCTTTATTGCGACACTGTAGCATAAGCAGTGTTGACAGATGCTAAACATACAAACTAACCTGTTGGAATAATTGTTTGTAAGTTATCACAAAAGAAACGTTGTATTACATTATGTTCCTGATAAGAAGATGAAGGCTGTCTTTCGAGGCCTAACAAGAGGAAGAAGGCTCGTGAAACGCCACTGTGATTTCAACACGGACAGATGGCGGGATCTGCTCAACTTCCAGAGGAACTCTCTTTGAAGTGTTAAACGAACTCTCTTTGAAGTATTTCACAAACTCTCTTCCAACTATTTGGTAACCGAGGTCAACGCTATTTACGACCCGCTAAATATATATATATACGTATATACATCTATTTTATTATATATATATATATATATATATATATATATATATATATATATATATATATATATATATATATATATATATATATATATATAATAAAATAGATGTATATACGTATATATATTTTATTATATATATATATATATATATATATATATATATATATATATATATATAATAAAATAGATATATATACGTATATATATATATATATATATATATATATATATATATATATATATATATACGTATATACATCTATTTTATTATATATATATATATATATATATATATATATATATATATATATATATATATATGATAAAATAGATGTATATACGCATATATATATATATATATATATATATATATATATATATATATTTATATATATATATATATATATATATATATATATACATATATATATCTATTTTATTATATATATATATATATATATATATAATAAAATAGATATATATACGTATATATATAATAAAATAGATATATATACGTATAGATATATATATATATATATATATATATATATATACATATAATAAAATAAATATATATATACATATATATATATAGCTAGAATTCACTGAACGTCAAGTATTTCTTTTATATATATATATATATATATATATATATATATATAAGAAATACTTGACGTTCAGTGAATTCTAGCTGTAAATATACTCCTCCCCTTTTAGCCACGCCCCGACCACGCCCCCTCCCGAAATTGGAGGTCTCAAGGTTGGCAAGTATGCAATATTGTGAGTGTGAACATTAAGTATCTTGTCTTTGCAGTCTATTCAATTGAATATAAGTTGAAAAGGATTTGTTGTATTCTCTTTTTATTTACCATTTACACAACGTGCCAACTTCACTGGTGTTGTTTTTTGTAGAAAAACAAATATAATAAGACCCCTTTAAGAAATTTTCGTTTCTCTGCTTTCTTCACCTCACGTTTCCGCTTGTTGGAGAAAATATGGATGGAATGGTTGTTTCCCACAAAGGTCTCTGGGCTGACACAAACACCACATGGAAGGGTACGTGTACGTCGTATAAAGTCGAGTGTGAAAGGTGTTATTGCGCCCTGTACCTGCACCGTGGCTTCCTCACCACCAGGATTATTGCTTTCATGTGACGGCTCTACGGGACAAAATTGAGTTCATGTGCAGAAAAAGACTCCAGTAGGGGTCCACGCTGGGGGCTGCTGTCCGGCGAGCGTCCCCGGGGGGGCCCCGATGGCGTCCAGCAACCTAGTCCTGGGCTCCTGCATGTGTCTGTAAGGCATCTCAACTCCAGCATGGATCAGTCGGATCTTTTCTCCCTTCCCACTGCCAGGACTTTGTCTCGTCCCATAAAAAAAAAAAAAAGCCCTCGTTTGATTAATTTCTCCTCAGCCGCCGTGACGATGGATACGCGGTCGGCGTAGTGGCACGCTCCCACCGTTTAGTCGTCTTTTTTAAACAGGTACCGGGCCGTTCTTGGCGTGCGATTCCAGGGCTTTGAGGCTGCTCACGATCTTCTTCTGCGGTCCCGCGATTGTCACTCCGACCTTCTTCAAATCCCTGGGTGAGGAGACAGAAGGGGGCGAGGCCAGGGGGGGTCATTCACGACAAAAGAAGAGACAGAAAGCGAGCGTTAGTGATGTAGGACGTGACGCCCGCCCGACATGTCATGGCATGCTCCCGGCGCGGCTCCCTTCGCGTTCCCGTGCAGCCGCCACTCTCAGAAGTGCGCCTCGGCTCCCACGTCGCCAATAAACGGCGACGTGGGAGCCCGTGGCGACACGCTGACAGCTGCAGTTATGACCTGTCGGCGGAGGAAACAATCGCCCGCTTTTCCCCCCCTGCCTTCGGAGGCGAATTGGAGCCGGCGGGCAGGCGGGGACGTGGCGAAGGGAGCGCGGCTGGCACATGACGGATAATTCAACATGCGGTCCAGGAAGTTCACTACAACCTCTTAGAAATGCACAGCGGGTTGGTTTTTTTCCTCATTCCTGTGAGAATCCTGCGTGCGGCAAAAGCAGACCAGGGCAAAGTAAACATGCTGAGTTTTTTATTTTTTATTTTTTATTTTTTATTTTTTATTTTTTATTTGTATTTTTTATTTTTTATTTTTTATTTTTTATTTTTTATTTTTTATTTTTTATTTTTTATTTTTTATTTGTATTTTTTATTTTTTATTTTTTATTTTTTATTTTTTATTTTTTATTTTTTATTTTTTATTTGTATTTTTTATTTTTTATTTTTTATTTTTTATTTATTTTTATTTTATTTTATTTTATTATTATTATAATTATTATTATTATTTATTTTTTTTTTTTAATTATTTTTTTATTATTATTATTATTATTATTTTTATTATTATTATTATTTTTTTTAATTTTATTTTATTTTTTTATTTTTTTGCTAAGCTTTTCAATCTGAACTATACAAAGTAGGGTTGTCCCGATACCATTATTTTGGTACCAAAATGTATTTCGATACTTTTCTAAATAAAGGGGACCACAAAAAATAACATTATTGGCTTTATTTTAACAAAAAAAATCTTAGGGTACATTAAACATATGTTTGTTATTGCAATTTAGTCCTTAAATAAAAAAGTGAACATACTAAGCAACTTGTCTTTTAGTTGTAAGTAAACAAACAAAGGCTCCTAAATTTGTCTACCGATATTTTGGTAACGGTATCGAATTGTATTTCGATACTTTTCGATACTTTTCTAAATAAAGGGGACCACAAAAAACGCCATTATTGGCTTTATTTTTACAAAAAATATTACGCTACATGAAACATATGTTTATTATTATCATTTAGTCCTTAAATAAAATAGTGAACATACTAAACAACTTGTCCTTTAGTAGTAAGTAAACAAACAAAGGCTCCTAATTTGTCTACCAACATTTTGGTAACGGTATCAAATTGTATTTCGATACTTTTCGATACTTTTCTAAATAAAGGGGACCACAAAAAATGTCATTATTGGCTTTATTTTTACAAAAAAATATTACGCTACATGAAACATATGTTTATTATCATCATTTAGTCCTTAAATAAAATAGTGAACATACTAAACAACTTGTCTTTTAGTAGTAAGTAAACAAACAAAGGCTCTTAATTTGTCTACCAAAATTTTGGTAACGGTATCAAATTGTATTTCGATACTTTTCTAAATAAAGGGGACCACAAAAAATGGCATTATTGGCTTTATTTTAACAAAAAAAAATCTTAAGGTACATTAAACATATGTTTATTATTGCAATTTAGTCCTTAAATAAAATAGTGAACATACTAGACATCTTGTCCTTTAGTAGTAAGTAAACAAACAAAGGCTCCTAAATTTGTCTACCGATATTTTGGTAACGGTATCAAATTGTATTTCAATACTTTTCGATACTTTTCTAAATAAAGGGGACCACAAAAAATGTCATTATTGGCTTTATTTTTACAAAAAATATTACGCTACAAGAAACATATGTTTATTATTATCATTTAGACCTTAAATAAAATAGTGAACATACTAGACAACTTGTCTTTTAGTAGTAAGTAAACAAACAAAGGCTCCTAATTTGTTTACCAAAATTTTGGTAACGGTATCAAATTGTATTTCGATACTTTTCGATACTTTTCTAAATAAGGGGGACCACAAAATTGTTATTATTGCAAGGACACTACATTAGGTACACCTGCAGACTGCAGCACGGATTTCATATTTCATTCATTCACAACTCCTCCAACACGAACACCACTGTTCCCGCAGTTATAAGTAAAGGTAAGACCATAATAACGTTTTTTTTATTAAATGTGCTTTTTTGTGTGCTACAGTTTGTATGTGTAAAGTTAAAGTTAAGTTAAAGCAGGGGCGTCACTAGCTTTTAAGGACAGGGGGGGCTTTGCCCCCAGGAGATGCACAGGATGCGAGCGAATGTTACGCACGAGCACAAAACTTCACAAACGCCTAACAAAGACTTAGAAATGATTCATTGTTATTATTATTATTTTTTTTAAATGCACGGTACAGAATGAAATGCTCCCCGGGACGATGGCTTTTAACCATTTTTTTTCTTTTTCTTTTTATGTATTTATTCATTTTAGATTTTAAATTAAATGTCTTGGTTTTTCCTCCCTCTGAAAAATCCTATGAAATGTTTAACAAGCCATCCTATAATAATAAAACAGCTATTAATGTAACAATACAATAAAACAAATATATTTAATGATGTTTTTTTTTCATTATTTTAACAATAGGCTAATGTATGTTGCTTTATATAGATTCTACAAGAAACACAAAACTTAAAAAATAAATGATTTACAATTGTACACACAAGGTTTTGTGCAGCTTCACTCATTGTAAAGGAAGATAATGTGCTTCGTACACCTGCAGGACCGCAAGCAAGGTCGCAGAGGAAATGCGGGCTGGAATTTGAGTGATGTGGGCATTTGGAATGGATTGGATACTGACGCACTAAAGGGGCTCTCTACCTTACGCTACGAAGTGAGGGGAAACTGAGTGAATAATAACAGGTTATATCATTATTTATTTAAACTCATATTTGGGCCACTTTATAATGAATATGTCGGCATTTATTTGTAAAAAAAAAAAAAAAAAAACCAATAGGCCTAACAACGCCAATGTTATTGACTTTATTTTTACAAAAAATATTACGCTACATGAAACATATGTTTATTATTATCATTCAGTCCTTAAATAAAATAGTGAACATACTAGACAACTTGTCTTTTAGTAGTAAGTAAACAAACAAAGACTCCTAATTTGTCTACCAACATTTTGGTAACGGTATCGAATTGTATTTCAATACTTTTCGATACTTTTCTAAATAAAGGGGACCACAAAAAATGTCATTATTGGCTTTATTTTTACAAAAAATATTACGCAACATGAAACATATGTTTATTATTATCATTTAGTCCTTAAATAAAATAGTGAACATACTAAACAACTTGTCTTTTAGTAGTAAGTAAACAAACAGAGGCTCCTAATTTGTCTACCAACATTTTGGTAACGGTATCAAATTGTATTTCGATACTTTTCTAAATAAAGGGGACCACAAAAAATGGCATTATTGGCTTTATTTTAACAAAAAAAATCTTAAGGTACATGAAACATATGTTTACTATTGCAATTTAGTGAACATACTAGACAACTTGTCTTTTAAAATATAAAGTAGTATTTATTCTGAAAACAAGCATTGCAATTCGTAAATTAATCAGAATCTTTAAACAATATGTATTTAAAAAAGCAAAATATCTTATTTGAGTAGTTATTTACTCGATTTTAACATTTTTAAAATGCATAATTAAAATGGTGATGTAAGTCAATGACTAAAAATAACTCTTAAATTAAGGCCATTTTCTATAAATACAACTTTAACTCGTGGCAAGTGGCAAATAATTAGCAGTGCAAGCTTTAGGTGAGGGACGAGGCAAAAACCAACCCAGACCTACTATCATTTGTCCTTAGAAACTGGAGCCAAATAACAAATACAGTTTGCCTATTGACTCAAATCGGTTATTAGTAGAAGCAGATCAGTTGCAGTCAAAGTCAAACTCTTCTTTTTGGAGGTATTTTAGTCTGTTAAATGTGGGGAACAACTTGCAGGTTTGGCAAAGCAGCAGACTTTTTTTTAGATAGACATTGTTTGACTCCGTGCTTGAACACAAAAGGGAGAAGTTACAAGGCATGGGATGAGTCAGGTTGGCAGTAAAAAAACAAACAGGAGTTGCAGGAACAAGCAGCACTAATCTGCAAAAAGGGAAATGATAGCCTCGTTTCCATCCACACCATATCAAAGTCTAATATTGTTCACAAATATTTACAATGAACGGGTTGATTAAATGACTTTAATGACATGTATGTCCAAATATCAATGCCTCGTCTATAATCTCTGTAATCCAGAAATCCCAATCATTAATAACATTCCAATTGTCAGGCTCAGGCAAATTTAATAAATGTGCAATCTAATACAGTGAAACCTCAATTTGTGAACGCCTTTTCGGTTTGCAAACCTTTAGATCAGAGATGGTTTTCACTGAGGGCCACATGGCAGTTATGGCTGCCATCAGAGGGCCACTTGTAACAGTGAATAATGGATGAATTTGCCTCTGGATTTCATGATTAATTATATAAATTGTTTTGAGTAGACTGTCCATTTTACAGTAAAACCTTTACATTTACAAAATTGTACTGTAAAATAGTGTTTTTTTATTTTTTTCTCTACAACATTTTACGGTACATGGAAAAACAGTACCACCGTTTTTTTTTTTTTTTTTTTTTTTGGGGGGGGGGGATTTTACGGAAAAAGCTGGCAGCTAAGTTATAAATAATGATAAATGGGTTGTACTTGTATAGCGCTTTTCTACCTTCAAGGTACTCAAAGCGCTTTGACACTACTTCCACATTTACCCATTCACACACACATTCACACACTGATGGAGGGAGCTGCCATGCAAGGCGCTAACCAGCACCCATCAGGAGCAAGGGTGAAGTGTCTTGCTCAGGACACAACGGACATGACGAGGTTGGTACTAGGTGGGGATTGAACCAGGGACCCAGAATAATAATAATAATAATAATAGTTGCCAGAATAAATAAAAATAACTTGTACTGTTTTGCATGTATGAACAATATTATGTTGTAAAAAATACTGTAAAATTAACTAAAAAATTCTGGCAACTAAGCAGCCTGCTTTATATATATATATATATATATATATATATATATATATATATATATATATATATATATATATATATATATATATATATATATATATATATATATATAAATATATATATATATATATATATATATATATATATATATATATATATATATATATAAATAAAAATATATATATATATATATATATTTATATATATATATATATAAAATATATATAAATATATATATATATATATATATATATATATATATATATATATATATAAAAATATATATATATTTACATTTATATATATATATATATATATATATATATATATATATATATATATATATATATATATATATATATATTTATATATTTATATATATATATATATATTTTTTAGTTAATTTTACAGTATTTTTTACAACATAATATTGTTCATACATGCAAAACAGTACAAGTTATTTTTATTTATTCTGGCAACTTAGCTGCCAACTTTTTCCGTAAAATCCCCCCCGCCCCAAAAAACAAACAAAAAAAAACGGTGGTATTTTTTTTCCATTTACCGTAAAATGTTGTAGAAAAAAAATTAAAAAACACTATTTTACAGTACAATTTTGTACTGTAAAATATATATATATATATATATATATATATATATATATATATATATATATATATATATATATATATATATATATATATATATATATACACATTAAGGTCAGGAAAAAACACAAAGGCTATTTCATCCCTACAAGCCTGTTTCGCAGGTTCCCATGCTCTTCAGGGGATTCAGGGAAACCTCAAAAACAGGCTTGTAGGAATGACATAGCCTCAGGAAAAAAAACAACACAGAGGCTATTTCATCCCTACAAGCCTGTTTCGCAGGTTCCCATGCTCTTCAGGGGATTCAGGGAAACCTCAAAAACAGGCGTGTAGGAATGACATAGCCTCAGGTAAAAAAAACCCACAGAGGCTATTTCATCCCTACAAGCCTGTTTCACTGGTTTCCATGCTCTTCAGGGGATACAAGGAAAACTGCAAAACAGGTTTGTAGGGATGACATGGCCTCTGTGTTGTTCCCCTGCTCTCCAGGGGATTGAGGGAAACCTGTGAAACAGGCTTATAGGGAATAAATAGCCTCCATGTTTTTTTCCAGACCTAATTTATATTCCGCTCTATTGAGCACTGTATGGAAGCCATGCTCTTCAGGGGATTCAAGGAAACCTGCAAAACAGGGATTCAAGAAAACCTGAAAAACAGGCTTGTAGGGATGAAATAGCCTCAGGAAAAAACACAGAGGCTATTTCATCCCTACAAGCCTGTTTCACAGGTTTCCATGCTTTTCAGGGGATTCAGGGAAACCTGAAAAACAGGCTTGTAGGGATGAAATAGCCTCAGAAAAAACACAGAGGCTATTTCATCCATACAAGCCTGTTTCACTGGTTTCCATGCTCTTCAGGGGATTCAGGGAAACCTCAAAAACAGGCGTGTAGGAATGACATAGCGTCAGGAAAAAAAAACACAGAGGCTATTTCATCCCTACAAGCCTGTTTCACTGGTTTCCATGCTCTTCAGGGGATTCAAGGAAACCTGCAAAACAGGCTTGTGGGGATGAAATAGCCTCGGGGAAAACACAGAGGCTATTTCATCCTTACAAGCCTGTTTCACTGGTTTCCATGCTCTTCAGGGGATACAAGAAAAACTGCAAAACAGGTTTGTAGGGATGACATGGCCTCTGTGTTGTTCCCCTGCTCTTCAGGGGATTGAGGGAAACCTGTGAAACAGGCTTATGGGGATTGAATAGCCTCCATGTTTTTTCCAGACCTAATTTATAATCCGCTATACTGAGCACTGTATGAAAACCATGCTCTTCAGGGGATTCAAGGAAACCTGCAAAACAGGGATTCAAGAAAACCTGAAAAACAGGCTTGTAGGGATGAAAACACAGAGGTTATTTCATCCCTACAAGCATGTTTCACATGTTTCCATGATTTTCAGGGGTTTCAGGGAAACCTGAAAAACGGGCTTGTAGGGATGAAATAGCCTCAGGAAAAAAACACAAAGGCTATTTAATCCCTAAAAGCCTGTTTCGCAGGTTTCCATGCTCTGCAGGGGATTCAAGGAAACCTGCAAAACAGTCTTGTAGGGATGAACTAGCCTCTGTGTTGTTCCCTGCTTTTCAGGGGATTGAGGAAAACATGTGAAACAGGCTTGTAGGGATTAAATAGCCTGTTTTTTCCTGACCTAATTTATATTCCGCTCTATTGAGCACTGTATAACGGATAAACCACAGTAACCTCGACTATATTTATATTAATGTATGCAACTATGCTTCACTATACACACTTTCCGGGTTTACAAACCATGTTCAGTAACCATTAAAGTTCTTAAATTGAGGTTCCACTGTAATTTCATTTCGTTATTCAAAGTTTCAGTACTTTGCATGTCAGTTACGAGGTCATATGTCATCGTGAAACGGACATACATGTTCAGTTTTGTTTTTGGGAAGAGGTTCTTCTGTAAATGTGTCGTTAGGTCTAAGTGGGATGGAAACACAACCATCAAGTTATCAGAAATTCCCTTGAAGTCCAGAAAGGAAGGCCCGTCAAAAGGGTCCGCAGGGGGGCCGGGGCCGCGCCGCACCACCCACCATCCAGAGTCCGAGGAATGGAAAGAAGAGCGAGCGGCGGTTAGAGAGTGGTGATCCCCATGGACGGCTCCCACTCCGGGCAAGTTGCTGGAGTGACGTGGACCTCTGTCAGAATCACTCTACTGAGACACAGCCATGCCCGGCAACGTTAACAAAACTCTTTGTCACGTCCCGGCCGCCACGTGTCAGGACGTTTGGCGGTCCGAACACATGAAGTTACATCAGAGTAATATATCTTCACAGAAATGATGAAGTCATGCACAATTCAATCAACGCAATCGTTCAAAAAAACATCAACACTTGCTAATGAATCCCCGTTACCTTGTGAGTTCATGTGTTTGTGCCGTCACTCATTCTTTGGAGTGACCTCATGAGCGACGTGTTCGCGCCTCGGCCTAATTAACCGGGCCTGTTTGTTATTCCCCCATCAGGACGATGATCTTTGCCAAAACTACACAAGTATGAAACCTGCAGGTTTGATTGCAAACCCCCCCGCCAGAGATAGGTATCTTTGTGGGGAAAATTAGCTGTCAAGCCTTCTCTTTGCGCAGACATTCTCATGACCCCGGCGTAAACCTCTGCAGGGTATTTTTATTTACAGTAATTAAATGTGACAAAAAGCGCAGTGTGCACTCCGCGGCCCTGCTGTCCGTTTACCAGATTGCTCCTCTCGGACATGAAAGCTCTACCGGCCATGTTTATATTATAAGGAGATCCTTGAGAGGGAGTAATCCGCCGTGTTAGGACATGATCTAAAGTGGATGCTGGATTAGAGCTGGGTTATTATGATTGTTTCCTCCGCGTGTCCTTGGAGGGTCCGAATGGTATTTGTCTGATTTGCCAAAGGAGCGCAAAGCCTGCTTGACAGGGAACTTTGAAATATGATTTAGGTCGGTGGTTCTTAACCTTTGAATAGAGGGCGGCTAAACAAAAGATCTGTTTCTCAGCTACAGCCGTACTCAGTTGTAATACACATTCCCACCACTTGTGGCAGTAATGACAATGTCAAACAAACCGAAGAAGCCTGGAGCTCAAGTCGTAGAGAAGTTTCTTATAGGGGATTTGCACTTTGTTGGGGAAATTTTGCCCATAAAATCCGATAAATAAACCATTCAGAAAGCGCCAACAATACTCCATTAACAATCCATCCATCCATCCATCTTCTTCCGCTTATCCGAGGTCGGGTCGCGGGGGCAGCAGCCTAAGCAGGGAAGCCCAGACTTCCCTCTCCCCAGCCACTTCGTCCAGCTCTTCCTGTGGGACCCCGAGGCGTTCCCAGGCCAGCCGGGAGACATAGTCTTCCCAACGTCTCCTGGGTCTTCCCCGCGGCCTCCTACCGGTTGGACGTGCCCTAAACACCTCCCTAGGGAGGCGTTCGGGTGGCATCCTGACCAGATGCCCGAACCACCTCATCTGGCTCCTCTCGATGTGGGGGAGCAGCAGCTTAACTTTGAGCTCCCCCCGGATGGCAGAGCTTCTCACCCTATCTCTAAGGGAGAGCCCTGCCACCCGGCGGAGGAAACTCATTTCGGCCGCTTGTACCCGTGATCTTGTCCTTTCGGTCATAACCCAAAGCTCATGACCATAGGTGAGGATGGGAACGTAGATCGACCGGTAAATTGAGAGCTTTGCCTTCCGGCTCAGCTCCTTCTTCACCACAACGGATCGATACAGCGTCCGCATTACGGAAGACGCCGCACCGATCCGCCTGTCGATCTCACGATCCACTCTCCCCTCACTCGTGAACAAGACTCCGAGGTACTTGAACTCCTCCACTTGGGGCAAGATCTCCTCCCCAACCAGGAGATGGCACTCCACCCTTTTCCGGGCGAGAACCATGGACTCGGACTTGGAGGTGCTGATTCTCATCCTAGTCGCTTCACACTCAGCTGCGAACCGATCCAGTGAGAGCTGAAGATCCTGGCCAGATGAAGCCATCAGGACCACATCATCTGCAAAAAGCAGAGACCTAATCCTGCAGCCACCAAACCAGATCCCCTCAATGCCTTGACTGCGCCTATAAATTCTGTCCATAAAAGTTATGAACAGAATCGGTGACAAAGGGCAGCCTTGGCGGAGTCCAACCCTCACTGGAAACGTGTCCGACTTACTGCCGGCAATGCGGACCAAGCTCTGGCACTGAGCATACAGGGAGCGGACTGCCACAATCAGACAGTCCGATACCCCATACTCTCTGAGCACTCCCCACAGGACTTCCCGAGGGACACGGTCTAGGCCTTCTCCAAGTCCACAAAACACATGTAGACTGGTTGGGCAAACTCCCATGCACCCTCAAGGACCCTGCCGAGAGTATAGAGCTGGTCCACAGTTCCACGACCAGGACGAAAACCACACTGTTCCTCCTGAATCCGAGGTTGGACTATCCGGCGTAGCCTCCTCTCCAGTACACCTGAATAGACCTTACCGGATTAACAAGTCGTGATTTGATTATTAACCAAGTTTGAGGGATATTGTTATTATAAGCACTAACGTGGGTGAATTATTGATAGAGGCGCCCTGATCACTTCTATGTTTACATCGTCCAGTGGTCAAGAAAGCACGGATCACAGGACTTAATGACTACAGGCCGCTGGCGCTGACGTCTGTGGTCATGAAGTCCTTTGAGCGCTTGGTCCTGCCCCACCTCAAGGACATCACCACCCCCCTCCTGGACCCACTCCAGTTTGCCTACAACAGGTCTGTGGATGATGCAGTGAACCTGGCCCTCCACTTCATCCTGGAGCATCTGGACTCCCCAGGAAACTACGCCAGGATCCTATTTGTGGACTTCAGCTCTGCCTTCAACACCATCCTCCCTGGACTGCTACGAGACAAGCTCTACCAGCTCAGCGTGCCCGACTCCCTTTGCAGTTGGATCAATGACTTCCTGACGGACAGAAGACAGCACGTGCGGCTGGGGAAGATTGTCTCGGACAGTCGAACCACAAACACTGGTACTCCTGAGGGCTGGCTCTTCTCCCTGTACACAAACTGCTGCACCTCCAGTCACCAGTCGGTAAAGCTGCTCAAGTTTGCGGATGACACTACTCTCATCGGGCTCATCTCGGATGGCGACGAGTCCGCCTATAGGAGAGAGGTGGACCGGCTGGCGTCCTGGTGCAGCCTCAACAACCTGGAGCTGAACGCCCAGAAAACAGTGGAGATGATCTTGGACTTTAGGAAAGTCAAACCCCCACCATCCCCCCTCACCCTGATTGACTCTCCCACCCCCGTCTCCATTGTGGACTCCATCCGTTTCTTTATTATAAGCACTAACGTAGGCAAACTATTGATAGCGGCGCCCTGATCACTTCTATGTTTACATCCTCCAGTGGTCTGTTGTTTCCTGGCCTCTCTAAAATATCTGTTTCTCAGCTGTGGTCCGTATGCCTCCGGATATCATATACGATGCTTTTTAATGCCTTCCAAGGCCTTAATTTTCGTAAAATCCATTAAACGCTTTTTTAATGACCGGCGGAAACCCTGTATTCAGACAAATCAAAGAAACTCTCCGTCCAAACTGGTCCGTAGAGCTGGACTTCAATCACACCGGAGCCAAGTATGAGGCCTGTTTGTCGGAGGTCACTTGTGCTGACTATCAAGGACTAGATTAAGTCCGGAAGAATCAATAGAGCAATCTCAACAGAGCAACACATAGTCCCAGTCAAGGCTGCTAGTCCTGTGCTGGACTCGGCCTTGGTTGCTCGGGCCTCATCTTTCAGAGGATTAATACTGAAATGATTCAATATAGCATCGAGCCGCTGGGGGTGTGGGGGGGGAGAAGAGTCGGGCAATGGGATTTCTTTTGTGCAAGATTACTCTTGTGTGGCATGTTCTGCCATCCGTAAATCTGCAGAGTAAGCAGGTTTTTTTTTTGCGTTATGTTGTCTCCGGATAACTTTTCATTGATTAAACATACTGGCTGATGGAAGAAAAAAAACATGATAAATATCTGCGGGGTGTTTGCATGGGATAGATCTTTTGTGGAATACATTTCAAAGAATGAATTAAAGCAAGGATTTCCTTTCCTTGGTTTTAATGAACTTTAAAGGGGAACATTATCACCAGATCTATGTAAGCGTCAATATATACCTTGATGTTGCAGAAAAAAGAGATATATTTTTTTAACCGATTTCCGAACTCTAAATGGGTGAATTTTGGCGATTTAAACGCCTTTCTAATATTCGCTCTCGGAGCATCGGGAAGCAATCCGTCATTTTCTCAAACACCGAGTCAAATCAGCTCTGTTATTTTCCGTTTTTTCGACTGTTTTTCGTACCTTGGAGACATCATGCCTCGTCGGTGTGTTGTCGGAGGGTGTAACAACACCAACAGGGACGGATTCGAAAAAATTGTCGCACAGCAGCTAAATGAACACTTAGTGTCTAACAATCTCTGTGAACCTTTTCAATCCGGTTTCAGGGCAAATCACTCTACGGAGACAGCCCTCGCAAAAATGACTAATGATCTACTGCTAACGATGGATTCTGATGCGTCATCTATGTTGCTGCTTCTTGATCTTAGCGCTGCTTTCGATACCGTCGATCATAATATTTTATTAGAGCGTATCAAAACACGTATTGGTATGTCAGACTTAGCTTTGTCGTGGTTTAACTCTTATCTTACTGACAGGATGCAGTGCGTCTCCCATAATAATGTGACCTCGGACTATGTTAAGGTAACGTGCGGAGTTCCTCAGGGTTCGGTTCTTGGCCCTGCACTCTTTAGTATTTACATGCTGCCGCTAGGCGACATCATACGCAAATACGGTGTTAGCTTTCATTGCTATGCTGATGACAGCCAACTCTACATGCCCCTAAAGCTGACCAACACGCCGGATTGTAGTCAGCTGGAGGCGTGTCTTAATGAAATTAAACAATGGATGTCCGCTAACTTCTTGCAACTCAACGCCAAGAAAACGGAAATGCTGATTATCGGTCCTGCTAAACACCGATATTTATTTAATAATACCACCTTAACATTTGACAACCAAACAATTACACAAGGCGAATCAGTAAAGAATCTGGGTATTATCTTCCACCCAACTCTCTCCTTTGAGTCACACATTAAGAGTGTTACTAAAACGGCCTTCTTTCATCTCCGTAATATCGCTAAAATTCGTTCTATTTTATCCACTAGTGACGCTGAGATCATTATTCATGCGTTCGTTACGTCTCGTCTCGACTACTGTAACGTATTATTTTGGGGTCTCCCTATGTCTAGCATTAAAAGATTACAGTTGGTACAAAATGCGGCTGCTAGACTTTTGACAAGAACAAGAAAGTTTGATCATATTAGGCCTATACTGGCTCACCTGCACTGGCTTCCTGTGCACTTAAGATGTGACTTTAAGGTTTTACTACTTACGTATAAAATACTACACGGTCTAGCTCCGTCCTATCTTGTCGATTGCATTGTACCATATGTCCCGGCAAGAAATCTGCGTTCAAAGAACTCCGGCTTATTAGTGATTCCCAGAGCCCAAAAAAAGTCTGCGGGCTGTAGAGCGTTTTCTATTGGGGCTCCAGTACTATGGAATGCCCTCCCGGTAACAATTAGAGATGCTACCTCAGTAGAAGCATTTAAGTCCCATCTTAAAACTCATTTGTATACTCTAGCCTTTAAATAGCCCCCTTGTTAGTCCAGTTGATCTGCCGTTTCTTTTCTTCTCTCCTCTGCTCCCTTCTATCCCTTGTGGAGGGGGGTGGGCACAGGTCCGGTGGCCATGGATGAAGTGCTGGCTGTCCAGAGTCGGGACCCGGGGTGGACCGCTCGCCTGTGCATTGGCTGGGAACATCTCTGTGCTGCTGACCCGTCTCCGCTCGGGATGGTGTCCTGCTGGCCCCACTATGGACTGGACTCTTACTATTATGTTGGATCCACTATGGACTGGACTCTCACAATATTATGTCGGACCCACTCGACATCCATTGCTTTCGGTCTCCCCTAGAGGGAGGGGGGGGTTACCCACATATGCGGTCCTCTCCAAGGTTTCTCATAGTCATTCACATCGACGTCCCACTGGGGTGAGTTTTTCCTTGCCCTTATGTGGGCTTTGTACCGAGAATGTCGTTGTGGCTTGTGCAGCCCTTTGAGACACTTGTGATTTAGGGCTATATAAATAAACATTGATTGATTGATTGATTGATTCAAGTTGCACCAGTGGCTCAAAGATGCGAAAGTGGCAAGAAATTGGACGTTTGTTCCGCACACTTTACCGACGAAAGCTATGCTACGACAGAGATGGCAAGAATGTGTGGATATCCTGCGACACTCAAAGCAGATGCATTTCCAACCATAAAGTCAAAGAAATCTGCCGCCAGACCCCCCATTGAATCTGCCGGAGTGTGTGAGCAATTCAGGGACAAATGACCTCGGTAGCACGGCAAGCAATGGCGGCAGTTTGTTCCCGCAGACGAGCGAGCTAAACCCCCTGGATGTCTTGGCTCACACCGTCCCGAAGATGATCAAGAGAAGAATATCGACCCTAGCTTCCCTGGCCTGCTGACATGAGGGTATGTCTACAGAATATATTAATTGATGAAAATTGGGCTGTTGGCACTCTCACAGTGTATGTTGTTGCCAAATGTATTTCATATGCTGTAAACATAGTTCATAGTTGTTCGTTTCCTTTAATGCCAAACAAACACATACCAATCGTTGGTTAGAAGGCGATCGCCGAATTCGTCTTGGCTTTCTCCCGTGTCGCTGGCTGTCGTGTCGTTTTCGTCGGTTTCGCTTGCATACGGTTCACACCGATATGGCTCAATAGCTTCAGTTTCTTCTTCAATTTCGTTTTCGCTACCTGCCTCCACACTACAACCATCCGTTTCAATACATGCGTAATCTGTCGAATCGCTTAAGCCGCTGAAATCCGAGTCTGAATCCGAGCTAATGTCGCTATAGCTTGCTGTTCTTTCCGCCATGTTTGTTTGTGTTGGCTTCACTGTGTGACGTCACAAGAAAATGGACGGGTGGTTAAAATCAGGCACTTTGAAGCTTTTTTTAGGGATATTGCGTGATGGGTAACATTTTGAAAAAAACTTCGAAAAATATTATAAGCCATTTGGAACTGATTTTTAATGGTTTTAACCATTCTGAAATTGTGATAATGTTCCCCTTTAAAGACTGATTGGGGCGGTATAGCTCGGTTGGTAGAGCAGCCGTGCCAGCAACTTGAGGGTTGCATGTTCGATCCCTACTTCCGCCATCCTAGTCACTGCCGTTGTGTCCTTGGGCAAGACACTTTACCCACCTGCTCCCAGTGCCACCCACACTGCTTTAAATGTAACTTAGATATTGGGTTTCATTATGTAAAGTGCTTTGAGTCACTTGAGAAAAAGCGCTATATAAATGTACTTCACTTCACTTCACTAAAGAGGAACTGCACTTTTTGAGGGACTTTGTTTGCCTGTCATTCACAATTATTTTGTAAGACAAACAACCTTATGTTTTAGTTGTTTTATGCATTTCAAATTGTACTGGAGAGGAGGCTACGCCGGATAGTCGAACCTCGGATTCAGGAGGAACAGTGTGGTTTTCGTCCTGTTCGTGGAACTGTGGACCAGCTCTATACTCTCGGCAGGGTCCTTGAGGGTGCATGGGAGTTTGCCCAAACAGTCTACATGTGCTTTGTGGACTTGGAGAAGGCATTCGACCGTGTACCCCGGGAAGTCCTGTGGGGAGTGCTCAGAGTATGGGGTAACGGACTGTCTTATTGTGGCAGTTCTCTCCCTGTATGATCAGTGTCAGAGCTTGGTCCGCATTGCCGGCAGTAAGTCGGACACGTTTCCAGTGAGGGTTGGACTCCGCCAAGGCTGCCCTTTGTCACCCATTCTGTTCATAACCTTTATGGACAGAATTTCTAGGCGCAGTCAAGGCGTTGAGGGTATCTGGTTTGGTGGCTGCAGGATTAGGTCTCTGCTTTTTGCAGATGATGTGGTCCTGATGGCTTCCTCCGGCCAAGATCTTCAGCTCTCACTGGATCGGTTCGCAGCCGAGTGTGAAGCGACTGGGATGGGAATCAGCACCTCCAAGTCCGAGTCCATGGTTCTCTCCCGGAAAAGGGTGGAGTGCCATCTCCGGATTGGGGAGGAGATCTTGCCCCAAGTGGAGGAGTTCAAGTACCTCGGAGTCTTGTTCACGAGTGAGGGAAGAGTGGATCGTGAGATCGACAGGCGGATCGGTGCGGCGTCTTCAGTAATGCGGACGCTGTATCGATCCGTTGTGGTGAAGAAGGAGCTGAGCCGGAAGGCAAAGCTCTCGATTTACCGGTCGATCTACGTTCCCATCCTCACCTATGGTCATGAGCTTTGGGTTATGACCGAAAGGACAAGATCACGGGTACAAGCAGCCGAAATGAGTTTCCTCCGCCGAGTGGCGGGGCTCTCCCTTAGAGATAGGGTGAGAAGCTCTGTCATTCGGGGGGAGCTCAAAGTAAAACCGCTGCTCCTCCACATGGAGAGGAGCCAGATGAGGTGGTTCGGGCATCTGGTCAGGATGCCACCCGAACGCCTCCCTAGGAAGGTGTTTCGGGCACGTCCGACCGGTAGGAGGCCACGGGGAGGACCCAGGACACGCTGGGAAGACTATCTCTCCCGGCTGGCCTGGGAACGCCTCGGGATCCCCCGGGAGGAGCTGGACGAAGTGGCTGGGGAGAGGGAAGTCTGGGCTTCCCTGCTTCAGCTGCTGCCCCCGCGACCCGACCTCAGATAAGCGGAAGAAGATGGATGGATGGATGGAAATTGTAAATAAACATCAGCTAACAATGGAGCTAATGCCGAATCAGAAGTACTTTATTAATCCCCGAGTGGGAATTGAGATTTTCAGCACAATCCCATTCTAAATAACTTCCAGACGATCATCATTTGCTTCCTTTCATGAATCCCATTATAGGTTTACATACCAATCTGACACCCATGCTTGCATTTTCTCTCCAAAGGGCCTCCCTTGCTGCTCTTTTCACTTGTCACATTTCCTCCTCTCCTTCCAGCCTTGAATGCTCGCTCTTGTATTGACTGTCTCTCCCTCAATCTCCATTTCTCTTCCTCCATTTATCCCTCCGTCGTTTCGCACATTCACCTAGTAGTCATACCAGCGACGCGGAGAGCGTGGCGAAACGCTTGTCGCGATGAGTTACCATGAGACATTCGCTGATGGCTCCGTAGAGTTTTTTTTTTTTTTCCACCCTCTTAGGAAGGAGAAAGAAAGATTGTGTGTGTTCTCCATCAAAGGACTCTCTAAGTCCTCAGTAACGCTCGGCCGAGGCCCTGTAAAGCCCGCTGACGTGAATTGGGCGAGGGTGGCCTGGTGTGTTTGTGTCTTACTCTGTGGAAGTCTTGGCCAGCGTGTCACAGGAGCTGTAGCTGACCCCGGAGAAGGCCTCGTTGCAGGGCAAGGTCCTCATCCCGTCCATCCAGTCGCCCATCGTTCCCATCGGGGGAACCTCCGAGCTGCTTCTGTCCAGCAACAAGTTGGCGGGCCTGGGAGGGAAGCAAAAAAACAAAAAAACAAAATGGAAAATATGCTTAACTTTATAAGCACTTTTGTCTCTCATGGACACACACTTGTTGTTGTTGACTTTGGACTAGCGACTGCACGACATCAAGGGCGCGGAACAAAGACACACACACATGCATCCACAAAAATATACGCCACACATACATACCCCCCCAAGCCCCCCAATCCAACACCCTCGACGCAAATCCCATAGGGGTGATGAAAGGATGGTAAGTTCCTGAGAGCTGCGGCCCACCACCATGACCCCGCACTCCCTTCCCTCTGTTGCAGTGACGTGCGGTGAGGTTGATGGCTGGTGAGGCACTGACTTCATCACAGTCAGATTTACAAACATATGAACCCTAAAGAGTATCTTATTCACCATTTGATTGGCAGCAGTTAACGGGTTATGTTTAAAAGCTCATACCAGCATTCTTCCCTGCTTGGCACTCAGCATCAAGGCTTGGAATTGGGGGTTAAATCACCAAAAATGATTCCCGGGCGCGGCGCTGCTGCTGCCCACTGCTCCCCTCACCTCCCAGGGGGTGAACAAGGGGATGGGTCAAATGCAGACGACAAATTTCATTACACCTAGTGTGTGTGTGACAATCATTGCTACTTTAACTTAACTTTAACTTTACACATACAAACTGTAGCACACAAAAAAGCACATTTAATAAAAAAAACGTTATTATGGTCTTACCTTTACTTATAAATTAAGTCCATGCGCCGCAACTAAAGCCCTCCCTTAAACTTTCCACGTGCGATTGAATCAATTTAAAAAAGTGTAACCGAGGGTTAATGAATGTCGCCTATACTGTATGAAACTACAAAATAACAAACACGGAGGCTCCAGTTTACACGAGGACCACTTTATTTACCTTCTTTCAAAATCTTCCGCTCCACTCCGTGTCATCACTTCCGCTCTTAGCGCCTTCAAAATAAGAGCTCAAGGCATATACTGTATAACAGCGCATAACAGGAACTTAACATCACAAAGAGGAAAGCCCATGAAACTAGGTTACAAAAGTTATTTAATAAGAAGCCAAAAAGTGCAAAAACAATAATGTTCGTGTTGGAGGAGTTGTGAATTAGATACACCTGCAGTCTGCAGGTGTACCTAATGTTGTGGCCCTGCAGTCATTCACAACTCCTCCAACACGAACATTATTGTTTTTGCACTTTTTGGCTTCTTATGAAATAACTTTTTTAAATAGATTCAATCTTGCACGTGGAAAGTTTAAGTGTGGGCTTTAGTTGATATAGCAATTCTACGGCGGGGGTGCAGGAGGCGGGATTACTGGAGCCTCAGCCAGTGCGTCTTTTGCAGCCCCCTTAGGAGCCCAGTCTAGATTGTATTTTTTTACTCATCCTTCCCCAGCGTTTTACCTTTTTCCCCCATCTTTTACGGGGCGCCTTGTGGCGACCCATCAGCGTTCCTGTTCTGTAACCCTGTACACTGTTTATTTGTCTAATCTTGAACGGGTTTGTGCTGAAAACAAAGTTCCGTTGTACTTGTTGCAATGACAATAAAGACCTATCCTATCCTATCCACTAGCAAATTCCCTGCTTGGCAATCAGCATCAAGGGTTGGAATTGGGGGTTACGTCACAAAAAATTATTCCCAAATGCAGAGAATAATTTTGCCACACCTAGTGTGTGTGTGACAATCATTGGTACTTTAACTTTAACTTAAAATAGGGTTTAAAAATTCCGGGAATATTCAATGTTGGGAACTATCCATGGGAATTAACGGGAATTAACTGGGAATAAACATTGAATGCAACATGCTAGATCTTACAGCATTATTATGAGCTAAAACAACCTGATTTATAGCACATTTAGTAGAATTTCAACCCTGCACTGTGCATTCCTCCATCACATGTGCAGTGCATTCCTTCATCACATGCCCAGATGATTCCCACTGGGGTAAATATATTTGATCTATGGTATTTAAGTTTAATAGAGGTGTAATTGCCCCAACCCCCTATTCGGGTGTTACCATTTAGTGGTCAATTGTACGGAATATGTACTGTACTGTGCAATCTACTAATAAATGTCTCAATCAATCAGTCAGTGGCCTAGTGGTTAGAGTGTCGGCCCTGAGATCGTGAGTTCAAACCCCGGCCGAGTCATACCAAAGACTATAAAAATAGGATCCATTATCACCCTGCTTGGCACTCAGCATCAAGGGTTGGAATTGGGGGTTAAATCACCAAAAATTATTCCTGGGCGCGGCCACCACTGCTGCTCACTGCTCCCCTCACCTCCCAGGGGGTGATCAAGGGTGATGGGTCAAATGCAGAGAATAATTATGTCGCACCCAGTGTGTGTGTGAGACAATCATTGGTACTTTAACTTTAACTTAAAATAGGGTTGCAAAATTCCGGGAATATTCAAAGTTGGATACTTTCCATGGGAGTTAACGGGAATTACTGAGAATAAACATGCTAGATCTTGCAGCATGATTATTAGCTAAAACAACCTGATTTGATGTCACAATTTTATTGCTCGTATCCGGTCACGTGAAAACCAGTGGTGGTCGACCAAGCTAAGATGGCTGTTAACTATCTGAGTACAAAAGAGGCTTCAAACTCCCTGCAAAAAGCAGATACGAACAAAAAAAAATCAAACTATATAATGGAATAGATCCCTATACTTGATCAAGTGTAGAGTGAAATCAGGAATTATTTGTTGCTCGAGTTCCCAGACATATGGAACTATTGCGCTCCAGATGTCATTCTACACGACAAAAACAGATAAAAACTTGGAAAAGTTTATTTGTGTGTGTCTGAGTCAAGGACATTGGTTTTAAGACTCTCCAGGATAAATATGTATTGTTTTTGCTCGGGTAAGGCCATACTTGCCAACCTTGAGACCTCCGATTTCGGGAGGTGGGGGGAGGAGGGTGTGGTGGGCGTGGTCGGGGGTGGGTTGTGGGGGGAGTGGTTGGGGCGGGGGCGTGGTTAGGGGCGTGGTTAAGAGGGGAGGAGTATATTTACAGCTAGAATTCACCAAGTCAAGTATTTCATATATATATATATATATATATATATATATATATATATATATATATATATATATATATATATATATATATATATATATATATTAGAGATGCGCGGTTTGAAGGCACAACCGCGGAGTCCGCGGATTATCCGCGGATCGGGCGGATGAAATTAAAAAAAATTAGATTTTATCCGCGGGTCGGGTCGGGTCAGGTCGGGTCGGGCGGTTGAATTAAAAAAAAATTAGATTTTAAATAGATTCAGGCGGGTGGCAGTTAAACCAATTGGGAAATATATATACATAGTTAAATGTTGGTACCCACATACGAAAAACGAGCAGGCACCTGCAGCATATGCCACAACAGAAGAAAAAAAACCAAAGAGATGGACACTTTTACGGAACGGAGAAGGGACGCCTCGCCGGGGTCCGGGACCGAGGCCCCCTTCCCCCGAGAGGGCCCCACCGGGAGCCGTAACTGAGGCGATCCGCGAGAAGGGCCCGACGCACGTCCAGGGTCACCACCGCGCCCACCGCACCGACACCCCGCCTCGTCCGCCTTCGCCGCGGCCGGCGTCACGCGCAGCAGGCAACCTGCTTACCTGCCCGCCACCCCCGTGGCCGGGGGCTCGTAACAGGGGTCACTCCGCGCGCTCCGCCCGCGCAGCTTACCTGCCCGCCACCCCTGTTGCCGGGGGCGCGTAACAGGGGTCACTCCGCGCGCAGTGCGCTCACGAAAGGGGTGGGGCTCACCCTGGTTGATATAGACAGCAGGACGGTGGCCATGGACGTCGGAACCCGCTAAGGAGTGTGTAACAACCCACCTGCCGAATCAACTAGCCCTGAAAATGGATGGCGCTGGAGCGTTGGGCCCATACCCGGCCGTCGCCGGCAGCGAGACGCGCTTGGAGGTGCACTCAGCGCGGCTCCCATATGATTGCGCACTGGTGTGCGTCTGGGTCGTGACAGCGTGGCACGCGAATGTCTGTACTGCATTGGATCAGTCTCCTTTCTTTAACAGGCAAAAGCTTTATAACCTCACTAATGCCTTGCATCGTCTATATTAGATATATAACAACGGGCGGGTGCGGGCGGATGGCGGGCGGGTGCGGTTCTGATCAAATGTTACATCGGGTGGATGGCGGATGGTTGACGACTTTCTGATGCGGTTGCGGATGAAATAATTGCCTATCCGCGCATCTCTAATATATATATATATATATATATATATATATATATATATATATATATATATATATATATATATATATTTCAGTGTTCATTTATTTACACATATACACACACATAACACTCATCTACTCATTGTTGAGTTAAGGGTTGAATTGTCCATCCTTGTTCTATTCTCTGTCACTATTTTTCTAACCATGCTGGAACACCCTCTCTGATGATGCATTGATGTGTGGCACGCACAAAAGTGCTTTCATCAAATGCATTAGAGTCTGGAATCTTCCATCTCTCCCTAGCATGGCCCAAAAACCGGTCAATCTTTGCTTCTTGAGGAAGATCTCCAGTGCCAAGCACTTGGTAGTCCACTACTTCTTCCCGGAGGCTATCCAGGTCCAATCGCAGCTGCGGCTTGGAACTTACAAGCTGTTATGAGAGTAGCGTATGTGTGTGTGTGTGTGGCCCTTTAATAGGTGAGCAATATGAGGTGAGTGAAGTCAGTGAGTGTGTGGGCGAGAGAAGAGAGGGAGCGGTAGCGTGAGTGCGGGCGGGGACTAGTTGTGTGTTTTTGCCGCGCTGAGAGGACGTTAATGAAACTGCCTAACAATAAACCCACATAAGAAACCAAGAACTCGCCCTCGATCATTCTACACTTATAATGTGATTGGGCAGGCACACTGTTTATATCGTGGGAAAGCGGACTCAGGTCCGCAAGGAGCTGGAGGGGGCGTGGCCTCCAGCTCCGCCTGAATTTCGGGAGATTTTCGGGGAGAACATTTGTCCCGGGAGGTTTTCGGGAGAGGCGCTGAATTTCGGGAGTCTCCCGGAAAATCCGGGAGGGTTGGCAAGTATGGGTAAGGCTGCATTTTGTCATGACTTGGTCTTGGGAGTTTGCTTTTCCGGGATGCAACGGAAAGTCGGCACGGGCGAGACGGGAATGAAGGTACATGATTTATTATTATCAAAAAAAGGAATAAATGAAAGCGCGCACAGTGGCGGAGAATAAACTATAAAACCAAAAGACTATAGCAAAAAAGTACTAACAAAAAACACGCACAATGGCGGAGAACAAACTATGAAACCAAAAAGACTATAAATATGGAACAAAAACTTACTTGGCTTGGACAAAAGTAGTTGCTTGAGGAATTGACATGAAAAGAAGTATCAGGCATGAACAGAGCATAAATGTGTTGTGAGGTCGTCAGGACGAACAACAGAAAATTAATGAACTTAAATACTTATGGACATGATTAACAACAGGTGCGTGACTCAAAACAGGTGCGTGACATGACAGGTGAAACTAATGGGTAACTATGGTGATAAAACAAAACAAAAGTGCACAAAAAGTCCAAAAATAAAACCTGATCACACAGACATGACACATTTCAGGATTTAACTTCACATCTACCGCCATGTTTGTTGTTGTTGTTGGTGCACACGACGTTTACGAGTATACATGTTTTACCCCATCTTTATCAAAATATAACTATAGATGTCAAAATTGTGTATGTGCTGAATGATTCATTTATGATTGTTTATCAAAATGGCAAACAAATCCAAGGAACTGATACAATGGGAACTGGTTCTGAACGGCAACCGGTTTTTGAGTCCCATGCCTAAATTAGCAGGTACAAATATTTTCAAAACATATATTGGCCGTTCCCCGTACTCTCTGAGCACTCCCCACATGACTTTCCGAGGGACACGGTCGAATGCCTTCTCCAAGTCCACAAAGCACATGTAGACTGGTTGGGCAAACTCTCATGCACCCTCAAGGACCCTGCCGAGAGTATAGAGCTGGTCCACAGTTCCACGACCAGAGCTTGGTCCACATTGCCGGTAGTAAGTCGGACACGTTTCCAGTGAGGGTTGGACTCTGCCAAGGCTGCCCTTTGTCACCGATTCTGTTCATAACTTTTATGGACAGAATTTCTAGGCGCAGTCAAGGCGTTGAGGGGATCTGGTTTGGTGGCTGCAGGACTGGCTCACCTGCACTGGCTTCCTGTGCACTTAAGATGCGACTTTAAGGTTTTACTACTTACGTATAAAATACTACACGGTCTAGCTCCAGCCTATCTTACCGATTGTATTGTACCATATGTCCCGGCAAGAAATCTGCGTTCAAAGAACTCCGGCTTATTAGTGATTCCCAGAGCCCAAAAAAAGTCTGCGGGCTGTAGAGCGTTTTCTATTCGGGCTCCAGCACTATGGAATGCCCTCCCGGTAACAATTAGAGATGCTACCTCAGTAGAAACATTTAAGTCCCATCTCAAAACTCATTTGTATACTCTAGCCTTTGAATAGCCCCCCTTTTTTTAGACCAGTTGATCTGCCGTTTCTTTTCTTTTCTCCTCTGCTCCCCCCTATCCCTTGTGGAGGGGAAGACACACAGATCCGGTGGCCATGGATGGGGTGCTGGCTGTCCGGGGTCGGGACCCGGGGTGGACCGCTCGCCTGTATATTGGTTGGGAACATCTCTGTGCTGCTGACCCGTCTCCGCTCGGGATGGTTTCCTGCTGACCCCACTGTGGACTGGACTCTTACTGTTATGCTGGATCCACTATGGACTGGACTCTCACAATATTATGTTAGACCCACTCGACATCCATTGCATTCGGTCTCCCTAGAGGGGGGGGTTACCCACATATGCGGTCCTCTCCAAGGTTTCTCATAGTCATTCACATCGACGTCCCACTGGGGTGAGTTTTTCCTTGCCCTTATGTGGGCTATACCGAGGATGTCGTTGTGGCTTGTGCAGCCCTTTGAGACACTTGTGATTTAGGGCTATATAAATAAACATTGATTGATTGATTGATTGATTAGGTCTCTGCTTTTTGCAGATGATGTGGTGCTTCATCTGGCCAGGATCTTCAGCTCTCACTGGATCGGTGTGAAGCGACTGGGATGAGAATCAGCACCTCCAAGTCCGAGTCCATGGTTCTCGCCCGGAAAAGGGTGGAGTGCCATCTCCGGGTTGGGGAGGAGATCTTGCCCCAAGTGGAGGAGTTCAAGTACCTCGGAGTGTTGTTCACGAGTGAGGGAAGAGTGGATCGTGAGATCGACAGGCGGATCGGTGCGGCGTCTTCAGTAATGCGGACGCTGTATCGATCCGTTGTGGTGAAGAAGGAGCTGAGCCGGAAGGCAAAGCTCTCAATTTACCGGTCGATCTACGTTCCCATCCTCACCTATGGTCATGAGCTTTGGGTTATGACCGAAAGGACAAGATCACGGGTACAAGCGGCCGAAATGAGTTTCCTCCGCCGGGTGGCGGGGCTCTCCCTTAGAGATAGGGTGGGAAGCTCTGCCATCTGGGAGGAACTCAAAGTAAAGCCGCTGCTCCTCCACATCGAGAGGAGCCAGATGAGGTGGTTCGGGCATCTGGTCAGGATGCCACCCGAACGCCTCCCTAGGGAGGTGTTTAGGGCACGTCCGACCGGTAGGAGGCCGCGGGGAAGACCCAGGACACGTTGGGAAGACTATGTCTCCCGGCTGGCCTGGGAACGCCTCGGGGTCCCACAGGAAGAGCTGGACGAAGTGGCTGGGGAGAGGGAAGTCTGGGCTTCCCTGCTTAGGCTGCTGCCCCCGCGACCCGACCTCGGATAAGCGGAAGAAGATGGATGGATGGATGGATATTGGCCGTTCGACACAGGATTTATATTGGAATCCCAGCTCTTATTTAACAAGTCCCAACAAAGACTTCACTTTTTTGGGAGGAAAAACCAGGAAATAACATGATAATACGGAAGAGTGTACCTATTTTCAGAAATTCAGTAAGGATTAGAAAATCTCTAAAATACGTTCACATGCACAATGCATCGGAGTGATATTGGTGCATTATAGTGTTTTGCTTATCGGCAAAGAAACAGCTGGGATGGTATCAAAGTGAGAGACCACCCTTGCACAGTTTTTTGACGTATTTAGAAAGATATCAATTGAAACGGACAAATTGTCTTCTGTGATTGTAGCTTTTAGTGAAATGTGACAAATGTGTCTGGCGTTACATTTCAACGTCTTTTGTCACGGGTTTCGTCGCCACGTCGATGCCACTTCTCATCTCCCGGTCCGGCCCCACGGTGCAGAGATGAAACAAAAACAAGATGGCATTCGCCGGGGCTCAAAGTTTGGATTTGCATGAATTTCAATCTCCGGTTCCTGTCAGCCGTGGAAAGGTGAAGAAAAGGCCACGGGTTCTGTTCTGACTGCCTTTGATTTACACGCGCTGGAGAGGACGGAGGCAGGGACGCTTTGTATAAATTACCCACGTACCAAAAGGTACAAACAAGGGGTGGAAGAGGGCGGGAAAGAGGAGGGGAAATAAGTGGGAGTTTTAAAACTGCATAACTTAACGGATACCACCTTCAATTTCTCGATTGTACAAAGCGACTCGGTAGAAATGTCTGCATTATTTACCACCCGACTCTTGTTTAAACCACACATTAAGAATTGGACTTCTTTCATCTTGCCAATATCGCTAAAATCCATCCTAAAAGATTGCAGTTGGTCAGAAACCTTGCTACCAGACTTTTGACCAGGACACTGGCCCTAGGTGCCTTTAATAAGGTTATGTTATTTTTGTACAAAGTAACGTATTTTCCGCACACTTAAAATATTTTGTTTCCCCTCAAAACCTAAAGTATGGAATGAATCTGGCTTTGCTTACCGACCTCGAAGCTATTTTATTCTGTACATGGTGTAATGATATGTGTGACCAGTGGATGGCAGTCACACATAAGAGATACGTGTAGACTGCAATATGATGGCAGTCACACATTAGAGATATGTGTAGACTCCAATATGATGGCAGTCACACATAAGAGATATGTGTAGACTGTAATATGATGGCAGTCACACATAAGAGATATGTGTAGACTGCAATATGATGGCAGTCACACATAAAAGATAAGTGTAGACTCCAATATGATGGCAGTAACACATAAGAGATACATATAAACTGCAATATGATGGCAGTCACACATAGGAGATACGTGTAGACTGCAATATGATGGCAGTCACACATAAGAGGTATGTGTAGACTCCAATATGATGGCAGTCACACATAAGAGATATGTGCAGACTCCAATAGGATGGCAGTCACACATAAGAGATATGTGTAGACTGTAATATGATGGCAGTCACACATAAGAGATAGGTGTAGACTCCAATATGATGGCAGTCACATGTAAGAGGTATGTGTAGACTCCAATATGATGGCAGTCACACATAAGAGATATGTGTAGACTGCAATATGATGGCAGTCACACATAAGAGATAGGTGTAGACTCCAATATGATGGCAGTCACACATAAGAGATACGTGTAGACTGCAATATGATGACAGTCACACATAAGAGATATGTGTAGACTGCAATATGATGGCAGCCACACATAAGAGATATGTGTAGACTGCAATATGATGGCAGTCACACATAAGAGATATGTGTGGACTCCAATATGATGGCAGTCACACGTAAGAGGTATGTGTAGACTCCAATATGATGGCAGTCACACATAAGAGATACGTGTAGACTGCAATATGATGGCAGTCACACATAAGAGATATGTGTTGACTCCAATATGATGGCAGTCACACGTAAAAGGTATGTGTAGACTCCAATATGATGGCAGTCACACATAAGAGATATGTGTAGACTCCAATATGATGGCAGTCACACATAAGAGATAGGTGTAGACTCCAATATGATGGCAGTCACACATAAGAGATATGTGTAGACTGCATTATGATGGCAGTCACACATAAGAGATACGTGTAGACTGCAATATGATGGCAGTCACACATAAGAGATACGTGTAGACTGCAATATGATGGCAGTCACACATAAGAGATACGTGTAGACTGCAATATGATGGCAGTCACACATAAGAGATACGCGTAGACTGCAACATGATGGCAGTCACACATAAGAGATATGTGTAGACTCCAGTATGATGGCAGTCACACATAAGAGATACGTGTAGACTGCAACATGATGGCAGTCACACATAAGAGAAATGTGTTGACTCCAATATGATGGCAGTCACACGTAAAAGGTATGTGTAGACTCCAATATGATGGCAGTCACACATAAGAGATATGTGTAGACTCCAATATGATGGCAGTCACACATAAGAGATAGGTGTAGACTCCAATATGATGGCAGTCACACATAAGTGATATGTGTAGACTGCATTATGATGGCAGTCACACATAAGAGATACGTGTAGACTGCAATATGATGGCAGTCACACATAAGAGATACGTGTAGACTGCAATATATATATATATATATATATATATATATATGTATATATATATATATATATATCTTGCGCACTAATTGACTGAAAGAGCACGCACTTGGCGTGATTATGTCATGTTATCGATGGAAAAATGCAAGAAATGTAATGCCGAGTGCAAAATGGCACTACCATTTACTTCATTTAAGAATATTTTTTAACATATTGAGAAAAAAGGTCTCATATATTACAGTAAACTGACAGTTAATATTTAAACATTTAACATGTGACATTTCTAAAAAAGGTTGAACAGAAATAGTTCATGCACATTCAGACGAATTCTTCAAAATTACAATAAAACAAAAAATTTGGTCGGGGGTCGGGCTGTAAATATATATATATATATATATATATATATATATATATATATATATATATATATATATATATATATATATATATATATATATATATATATATATATATATATACATATATATATATATACCGTATTTTTCGGACTGTAAGTCGCAGTTTTTTTCATAGTTTGGGGTGCGACTTATACTCAGGAGCGACTTATGTGTGAAATGATTAACACATTAGCGTAAAATATAAAATAATATTATTTGAGACTAGACGTATAAGATTTCATGGGATTTAGCGATTAGGAGTGACAGATTGTTTGGTAAACGTATAGCATGTTCTATATGTTATAGTTATTTGAATGACTCTTACCATAATATGTTACGTTAACATACCAGTTGGTTATTTATGCCTCATATAACGTACACTTATTCAGCCTGTTGTTCACTATTCTTCATTTATTTTAAATTGCCTTTCAAATGTCTATTCTTGCTGTTGGCTTTTATCAAATACATTTCCCCCAAAAAATGTGACTTATACTCCAGTGTGACTTATATCTGTTTTTTCCTTTTTTATTATGCATTTTCGGCCGGAGCGACTTATATTCTGAAAAATACGGTATATATATATATATATATATATATATATATATATATATATATATATTTATTCATTTATTTATATATATATATATATATATATATATATATATATATATATATATATATATATATATATATATATATATATATATTCATTTATTTATTTATATATATATATATATATATTTATTTATGTATATATATATATATATATATATATATATATATATATATATTTATTTATGTATATATATATATATATATATATATATATATATATATATATATATATATATATATATATATATATATATATATATATATATATATATACCTAGTACCAACCTCGTCATGTCCGTTGTGTCCTGAGCAAGACACTTCACCCTTGCTCCTGATGGGTGCTGGTTAGCGCCTTGCATGGCAGCTCCCTCCATCAGTGTGTGAATGTGTGTGTGAATGGGTAAATGTGGAAGTAGTGTCAAAGCGCTTTGAGTACCTTGAAGGTAGAAAAGCGCTATACAAGTACAACCCATATATATATTTATTTATGTATATATATATATATATATATATGTATATATATATATATATATATATATATATATATATACATACATATACATATACAAATATATATATATATATATACCTTGCGCACTAATTGACTGAAAGAGCACACACTTGGTGCAATGATGTCATGTTATCGATGGAAAAATGCAAGAAATGTAATGCCGAGCGCATATTATTATGTCAAGATAATGGCACTAGCATTTACTTAATTTAAGAATATTTTTCAACATATATATATATATATATATATATATATATATATATATATATATATATATATATATATATATATATATATTTATTTATTCATTTATTTATTTATTTATGTATATATATATATATATATATATATATTTATTCATTTATTTATTTATATATATATATATATATATATATATATATATATATATATATATATATATATATATATACCTTGCGCACTGATTGACTGAAAGAGCACACACTTGGTGCAATGATGTCATGTTATCGATGAAAAAATGCAAGAAATGTAATGCCGAGCGCATATTATTATGTCAAGATAATGGCACTAGCATTTACTTAATTTAAGAATATTTTTCAACATATATATATATATATATATATATATATATATATATATATATTTATTTATTCATTTATTTATTTATTTATATATATATATATATATATATATATATTCATTTATTAATTTATATATATATATATATATATATATATATATATATATATATATATATATATATATATACAGTATATATATATATATATATATATATATATATATATATATATATATATATATACAGTATATATATATATATATATATATATATATATATATATATATATATATATATATATATATATATATATATATATATGTATATATATATATATACCTTGCGCACTGATTGACTGAAAGAGCACACACTTGGTGCAATGATGTCATGTTATCGATGGAAAAATGCAAGAAATGTAATGCCCAGCGCATATCATTATGTCAAGATAATGGCACTAGCATTTACTTCATTTAAGAATATTTTTCAACATATTGAGCAAAGAGGTCTCATATTTCTTTTTTCTACCAAGAAAAGTGCACTTGTTATTAGTGAGAATATACTTATTTTAAGCTATTTTTGGGTTCATTGAGGTTAGCTAATTTTACTCGTTTTGGAAAGTCTTGACAAGCCAAATTTTCTTGTTCTATTGGAAGATAATTTTGCTTAGTTCAAGTAAAATACCCCTCATTTTTGTATTTTTTTTTTCTTGTTTTTGAACACTGACTTTTTGCAGTGTACATGTATCACTGAAAATAGGTCAGGTGTTTACAACACAAATTTGCGACCCTTGTTATTCGGCATGGAGAGGATGGAAAGGCAAACAGCCAACACTGACTAACAATGGAAGCATTCTTCAGGCATGTTTGTTTTAAAGGCATATTGATCATCTTCTATGTCTCTCTCATCTCCTTCCCCTTCGTCGTCTGCCTTCTCCTTGACTTCTGGGATGTGAACTACCGACGACCTTGTTTTCCCTCCTTCGTCATTCTCTTTGTTTGCTCCCACGTTACGTTTTTTTTCCGGCGACACATACGTCCCGCAGAAACGACGGCAAAGGGAATTTTAAAAACACCCCCCCTGGCGGACTTAACACTGTGAGCGTAAAGAAAACAAGCAGACAGAAGTAAAAGTTGCCAGACAGTCAACACGATATCTCTGTTTGTCACTCATTTGACCCCCAGATAACCGGGGCCCCGTAACTCTGGTTTTAGTGATCCGGAGGGAGGAGGAGAAGAGCTTGTGCAGACACACCAGGGCAGGACAGCGGGGGAGCAATTCATCTCCGAACAATTCCCATGGAGTCCCTCGGAGAGAAACCACGTCGTTGGCCCTTTAAATTGAATTTCTGATAAGCCTCTGTTGGATGTGATGGATGAGATGTGGCCTGAATCAGTGCTGCTCAGGTGGTCTGAGGGAAGATATTAATTATGTCAGGTGTGACGCATGTATGATTGTTACTCTAAATATGTGATTTATGTCACACGCCGTAATTGGAATGGATGCATATGAGAGTTTTACTTCGAAATATTGATGTATTAACAAAACCCAAAACCAGTGAAAAAGAGAACACAATGATTTACTAATCCTTTTCATTTTATATTCAATTGAATAGACTGCAAAGACAAGATATTTAACGTTCACACTGGAAAACTTTGTTATCCAGTTTTAGTCCTAAATTTCCCATTACTTTTGTCAAGTTGTAGTCCTAAGTGTCCCAATACATTTGTCCAGTGTAAGTGTCCCAATACTTTTTTCCAGTGGTAGTCCTAAGTGGCCCAATACTTTTGTCAAGTTTTAGTCCTAAGTGTCCCAATACTTTTGTCCAGTGTAGGTGTCCCAATACTTTTGTCAAGTTTTAGTCCTAAGTGTCCCAATACTTTTGTCAAGTTGTAGTCCTAAGTGCCCCAATACTTCTGTCCAGAGTAGGTGTCCCAATACTTTTGTCCAGTTTTATTCCTAAGTGTCTCAATACTTATGTCCAATTTTCGTCCTAAATGTCCCAATACTTTTGTCAAGTTGTAGTCCGAAGTGTCCCAATACGTTTGTCCAGTGGTAGTCCGAAGTGTCCCAATACTTGTCCAGTTTTAGTCCTAAGTGTCCCAATCCGTTTGTCAAATTTTAGTCCTAAGTGTCCCAAAACTTTTGTCCAGTTTTAGTCCCAAGTGGCCCAATACTTTTGTCAAGTTTTAGTCGTAAGTGTCCCAATACGTTTGTCCAGTTTTAGTCCGAAGTGTCCCAAAACTTGTGTCAAGTTTTAGTCCTAAGTGTCCAAATACTTTTGTCAAGTTGTAGTCCTAAGTGTCCCAATACTTTTGTCCAGTTTTATTCCTAAGTGTCTCAATACTTATGTCCAATTTTCGTCCCAAGTGTCCCAATACTTTTGTCAAGTTGTAGTCCGAAGTGTCCCGATACGTTTGTCCAGTGGTAGTCCGAAGTGTCCCAATACTTGTCAAGTTTTAGTCCTAAGTGTCCCAATCCGTTTGTCAAATTTTAGTCCTAAGTGTCCCAAAACTTTTGTCCAGTTTTAGTCCTAAGTGTCCCAATACTTTTCTCCAGTTTTAGTCGTATGTGTCCCAATACTTTTGTCAAGTTTTAGTCCCAAGTGGCCCAATACTTTTGTTAAGTTTTAGTCGTAAGTGTCCCAATACTTTTGTCCAGTTTTAGTCCCAAGTGGCCCAATACTTTTGTCAAGTTTTAGTCGTAAGTGTCCCAATACGTTTGTCCAGTTTTAGTCCGAAGTGTCCCAAAACTTTTGTCCAGTTTTAGTCCTAAGTGTCCAAATACTTTTGTCAAGTTGTAGTCCTAAGTGTCCCAATACTTTTGTCCAGTTTTAGTCGTATGTGTCTCAATATTTTTGTCAAGTTTTAGTCCCAAGTGGCCCAATACTTATGTCAAGTTTTAGTCGTAAGTGTCCCAATACTTTTGTCCAGTTTTAGTCCCAAGTGGCCCAATACTTTTGTCAAGTTTTAGTCGTAAGTGTCCCAATACTTTTGTCCAGTTTTAGTCCGAAGTGTCCCAAAACTTGTGTCAAGTTTTAGTCCTAAGTGTCCCAATACTTTTGTCCAGTGGTAGTCAAAAGTGTCCCAATACTTTTGTCAAGTTGTAGTCCCAAGTGTCCCAATACTTTTGTCCAGTTTGCGTCCTAAGTGTCCCAATACTTTTGTCCAATGGTAGTCATAAGTGTCCCAATACTTTTGTCTACTTTTAGTCCGAAGTGTCCCAATACTTTTGTCGACTTTTAGTCCGAAGTGTCCCAATACTTTTGTCTACTTTTAGTCCGAAGTGTCACAATACTTTTGTCGACTTTTAGTCCGAAGTGTCACAATACTTTTGTCAAGTGATAGTCCCAAGTGGCCCAATACTTTTGTCCATTGTAAGTGTCCCAATACTTTTGTCCAGTGGTAGTCATAAGTGTCCCAAAACTTTTGTCTACTTTTAGTCCGAAGTGTCCCAATACTTTTGTCAAGTTGTAGTCCTAAGTGCCCCAATACTTCTGTCCAGAGTAGGTGTCCCAATACTTTTGTCCAGTTTTATTCCTAAGTGTCTCAATACTTATGTCCAATTTTCGTCCTAAGTGTCCCAATACTTTTGTCAAGTTGTAGTCCGAAGTGTCCCGATACGTTTGTCCAGTGGTAGTCCGAAGTGTCCCAATACTTGTCAAGTTTTAGTCCTAAGTGTCCCAAAACTTTTGTCCAGTTTTAGTCCTAAGTGTCCCAATACTTTTGTCCAGTTTTAGTCGTATGTGTCCCAATACTTTTGTCAAGTTTTAGTCCCAAGTGGCCCAATACTTTTGTCAGGTTTTAGTCGGAAGTGTCCCAATACTTTTGTCCAGTTTTAGTCCCAAGTGGCCCAATACTTTTGTCAAGTTTTAGTCGTAAGTGTCCCAATACGTTTGTCCAGTTTTAGTCCGAAGTGTCCCAAAACTTGTGTCAAGTTTTAGTCCTAAGTGTCCAAATACTTTTGTCAAGTTGTAGTCCTAAGTGTCCCAATACTTTTGTCCAGTTTTAGTCGTATGTGTCTCAATATTTTTGTCAAGTTTTAGTCCCAAGTGGCCCAATACTTATGTCAAGTTTTAGTCGTAAGTGTCCCAATACTTTTGTCCAGTTTTAGTCCCAAGTGGCCCAATACTTTTGTCAAGTTTTAGTCGTAAGTGTCCCAATACTTTTGTCCAGTTTTAGTCCGAAGTGTCCCAAAACTTGTGTCAAGTTTTAGTCCTAAGTGTCCCAATACTTTTGTCCAGTGGTAGTCACAAGTGTCCCAATACTTTTGTCAAGTTGTAGTCCCAAGTGTCCCAATACTTTTGTCCAGTTTGCGTCCTAAGTGTCCCAATACTTTTGTCCAATGGTAGTCATAAGTGTCCCAATACTTTTGTCTACTTTTAGTCCGAAGTGTCCCAATACTTTTGTCGACTTTTAGTCCGAAGTGTCCCAATACTTTTGTCTACTTTTAGTCCGAAGTGTCACAATACTTTTGTCGACTTTTAGTCCGAAGTGTCACAATACTTTTGTCAAGTGATAGTCCCAAGTGGCCCAATACTTTTGTCCATTGTAAGTGTCCCAATACTTTTGTCCAGTGGTAGTCATAAGTGTCCCAAAACTTTTGTCTACTTTTAGTCCGAAGTGTCCCAATACGTTTGTCCAGTGGTAGTCCGAAGTGTCCCAATACTTGTCAAGTTTTAGTCCTAAGTGTCCCAATCCGTTTGTCAAATTTTAGTCCTAAGTGTCCCAAAACGTTTGTCCAGTTTTAGTCCTAAGTGTCCCAATACTTTTGTCAAGTTTTAGTCGTAAGTGTCCCAATACTTTTGTCCAGTTGTAGTCCCAAGTGGCTCAATACTTTTGTCAAGTTTTAGTCGTAAGTGTCCCAATACTTTTGTCCAGTTTTAGTCCCAAGTGGCCCAATACTTTTGTCAAGTTTTAGTCGTAAGTGTCCCAATACGTTTGTCCAGTTTTAGTCCGAAGTGTCCCAAAACTTGTGTCAAGTTTTAGTCCTAAGTGTCCCAATACTTTTGTCAAGTTGTAGTCCTAAGTGTCCCAATACTTTTGTCCAGTTTTAGTCGTATGTGTCCCAATACTTTTGTCAAGTTTTAGTCCCAAGTGGCCCAATACTTTTGTCAAGTTTTAGTCGTAAGTGTCCCAATACTTTTGTCCAGTTTTAGTCCCAAGTGGCCCAATACTTTTGTCAAGTTTTAGTCGTAAGTGTCCCAATACGTTTGTCCAGTTTTAGTCCGAAGTGTCCCAAAACTTGTGTCAAGTTTTAGTCCTAAGTGTCCCAATTCTTTTGTCAAGTTGTAGTCCTAAGTGTCCCAATACTTTTGTCCAGTTTTAGTCGTATGTGTCCCAATACTTTTGTCAAGTTTTAGTCCCAAGTGGCCCAATACTTATGTCAAGTTTTAGTCGTAAGTGTCCCAATGCTTTTGTCCAGTTTTAGTCCCAAGTGGCCCAATACTTTTGTCAAGTTTTAGTCGTAAGTGTCCCAATACGTTTGTCCAGTTTTAGTCCGAATTGTCCCAAAACTTGTGTCAAGTTTTAGTCCTAAGTGTCCCAATTCTTTTGTCAAGTTGTAGTCCTAAGTGTCCCAATACTTTTGTCCAGTTTTAGTCGTATGTGTCCCAATACTTTTGTCAAGTTGTAGTCCTAAGTGTCCCAATACTTTTGTCCAGTTTTAGTCGTATGTGTCTCAATATTTTTGTCAAGTTTTAGTCCCAAGTGGCCCAATACTTATGTCAAGTTTTAGTCGTAAGTGTCCCAATACTTTTGTCAAGTTGTAGTCCTAAGTGCCCCAATACTTCTGTCCAGAGTAGGTGTCCCAATACTTTTGTCCAGTTTTATTCCTAAGTGTCTCAATACTTATGTCCAATTTTCGTCCTAAGTGTCCCAATACTTTTGTCAAGTTGTAGTCCGAAGTGTCCCAATACGTTTGTCCAGTGGTAGTCCGAAGTGTCCCAATACTTGTCAAGTTTTAGTCCTAAGTGTCCCAAAACTTTTGTCCAGTTTTAGTCCTAAGTGTCCCAATACTTTTCTCCAGTTTTAGTCGTATGTGTCCCAATTCTTTTGTCCAGTTTTAGTCCCAAGTGGCCCAATACTTTTGTCAAGTTTTAGTCGTAAGTGTCCCAATACGTTTGTCCAGTTTTAGTCCGAAGTGTCCCAAAACTTGTGTCAAGTTTTAGTCCTAAGTGTCCCAATACTTTTGTCAAGTTGTAGTCCTAAGTGTCCCAATACTTTTGTCCAGTTTTAGTCGTATGTGTCCCAATACTTTTGTCAAGTTTTAGTCCCAAGTGGCCCAATACTTTTGTCAAGTTTTAGTCGTAAGTGTCCCAATACTTTTGTCCAGTTTTAGTCCCAAGTGGCCCAATACTTTTGTCAAGTTTTAGTC
>NC_084578.2:3645000-3660000 GCF_033978685.3 Nerophis lumbriciformis | reverse complement strand
CTTTATAGTAAGGCCCTTAAGCATAAAGTTATGATGATAATATATATATACATAATTATTCTAACATTTCCCTCCTGTTTATCACACAACTTCCCCAGAATCTTCTTATCCCCAATAACTTCTTGCGATTTTCAGTTAATAGTTCATTTCTTTAGGGCCAAGTTATGTTTACACTCAGAGTTCAACATCATCATATTTTTATATATATAGTCACCAGGGTCTGGAAACAGATCAGGAACAGAATCCTTATGTAAGATAAGAACATGTATACTTTTTTATACATTCTAAATCGTAAATAAATTGATTCAACAGATCTCTCATTATACTCTCTAAAAACATCCGGAAACTGCTAACAATACTCCATTTACATGTCGTGACCTGAAAATGAACCAAATATGAGTGATATTGTTATTACAAGTGCTAATGCAGACGGACTATTTTAGCGGTGCATTGATAGCACTGAGCTAATGCTAGCTTACGCTGCAATTGCTGAGCCTTGACGGCTGCTTCTGCTTCGTCTCGAACTTATAATTCATGCATCTCTCACCTGCCAGTAGACAAATGTGGTCATGGACTGACAAAGTGGTCCACTTTCCCGTCCACAAAATAGCAAAAAAGATACAAAAAACCCTTTGTGACAATTGGGATTGATTCTTCATCTAAACGGAATTAGTCGAGGGTTGGTTTTATTCTGGTTTAAAATGGTTAGTTGGTATGTTTAGCACCTAAGAATGATGCTCATGCAATGAAACCGCATCCGTCACTCGG
Organism: Nerophis lumbriciformis; assembly: GCF_033978685.3. Taxonomy (NCBI): domain Eukaryota; kingdom Metazoa; phylum Chordata; class Actinopteri; order Syngnathiformes; family Syngnathidae; genus Nerophis; species Nerophis lumbriciformis. The sequence continues at coordinate 3,659,232 of NC_084578.2, read as the reverse complement.
CTTCTAAAACGTATTACTCATCCTCTTTGTATTCGGGCTCAAAAATATAAGGTTCTGGATCAGAATTTTAAGTATTTGTTGTTGGCTCTCACAAAGTCTGCTTGATTAGCATTGTTGTTGATGGGGAAGGGATTTGTGGTTCTGCGATTCCTTTTTTTATTTTTATTTTATTTTATTTCTTTCTGGCTTCCTCATATCTCTCAAAATGTCTCAGGAATCTCCGTGAGATTGATCCTATTTTGATCATATCTATTTATTTGTAAACTCTCTAAGTATTTAGGTGTCATAAATCATATATATATATATATATATATATATATGATAATAACTTCAATTTAGAGCCAACTTGTTTTTCCACTCTACTGCTACTTTAAGTGGGTTTTTTTTACAATGTTTTCCATGTTTGCACTTACATCCTGATTGGACATCTCCCAGTAAGGCCGTTCACCATAGGACATGACTTCCCAGAGCACGATGCCGTAACTCCAAGCATCACTGGATGATGTGAACTTCCTGTAAGCGATGGCCTCCGGAGCCGTCCACCGGATGGGGATCTTTCCTCCCTGAGAGACAGAAAGTTAGGGGAAATTGAAGTAATTTGTCAACTGAGTTTTGTGCAAAAATAACTCGAATGTAGAACGCTGAAACGATTTACAAACTTTTAGATGGAACCATGTCTCCGTGTACAAACACTTCATTCCGTCATTCATATAGGACTCTTTCCCATCATCGCTCATCTTCTCTTCTCACTTGCGTAACCCAGATATTCGCTAACAAAATGATTGTTAATATTTTTTTGAAATCACCAACAATTGACTTTTGTGCGTGTGCACACATTGACAGTGCAACTTACTGCTGATGTTGTGTTGTTACTCTTGTGTTATGTTTGTTGGATATATATACACATATACATGTATATGTATATATATATACATATATATATATATATAAGTATGTTTTTTTAATAATATATATTTATTAATTTGATAGGAAAATCATATGTTATTGTTATTGGTTTTTTTTGTATTGTTTTTTATTTTATTAATTTTTGTTTTAAATCTTTTTTTTGGGGGGGGAGGGGGGGGGGGGGGGTAGTGCCTGTTATCTCAGTACCTGTATTATGATTCTCCTATCAAATTAATAAATGTATATTATTAAAAAAACAAACATATATATATATATATGTATATATATATATATATATATATATATATATATATATATATATATATATATATATATATATATATATATATATATATAGTTTTTTTATTTTATTAATTTTTGTTTTAAATCTTTTTTTTTGGGGGGGGGGTAGTGCTTGTCATCTCAGTACTTGTATTATGATTTTACTATCAAATGAATACATATATATTATTTAAAAAAAAAAAAAATATATATATATATATATATATATATATATATATATATATATATATATATATGTATATGTATATATGTATATGTACTTATATCAATAATTAGTTCTCGCCTTGACAAAAGTGTTTTATAATCGTTATATTTTGTATTGTTTTTTTTATTTTATTATTTTTTGTATTTTTATAAATATATATATATATAAAAAAAACATACATATATATATATATATATATATATATATATATATATATATATGTATATATGTATATGTAATTATATCAATAATTAGTTCTCGCCTTGACAAAAGTGTTTTATAATTGTTATTTTTTGTATTGTTTTTTTATTTTATTATTTTTTGTATTTTTATAAATATATATATATATATATTAAAAAAACATACATATTTATATATATATATATATATATATATATTTAAAAAATATATATATATATATATATATATATATATATATATATATATATATATATATATATATATATATATATATATATATACATATATATATATATGCATGTTTTTTTAATAATATATATGTATTCATTTGATAGGAAAATCATAATACAGGTACTGAGATAACAGGCACTACCCCCCCAACCCAAAAAAAAAAGATTTAAAACAAAAATAATAAAATAAAAAACAATACAAAAAATAACAATTATAAAACACTTTTGTCAAGGCGAGAACTAATTATTGATATTTACATTGTTTCTTATTGAGAACGCTGCTTCACTATACAAACGGTTTACGAACCATGTTCAAGTCTCAATTAATTTTGTAACGTGAGATTCCACTGTAATACTCCGACATTGCAAATAGTCAATAGTCAAGCAGCACCAGGAAAACGCACACAAAACAGGAAGAACCACCAAAATAAAAGCACAGGACAAGAAGTAAAGCACTAAACACAGGAGAACACTCACAAACTAAAAAATAGGGCGGAGTGGGCGCTCTTGGTTGCTTTGTTGGGTCTGCTCCTATATCTGGATGTGCGTTGTATATCTTGTTGTTGATAAAGTGTTTTGTTGTTTGTCTATACGTGGTGGGAACGTACGTTTCATTGTGTTTTACTTTTGTAGCTGCACGTAAAAATGGTGCCACTGAGCTTAATGTTTCCCTCTTGTTTTCATGTGTTTTTGTCCGATTTTTTGTGGACTTTTTGTCCATCGTAGCTCAACCACTATCCTATCTAATCCTATGCACTATTTAGGCTCCCCGGGTTGGTACATTACATTGCAAAAACAGCAAGATGTACAACAAAATACTGTCTACTTCATTGAGGAACTGGACCCATGAGGAAAACGGTTCCAAAACCAACACGAGTCACCGGCCAAGTCCGGTCAGTTTACGCGTGGTGGTGTGTAGTACACCAACATACACTTCTACCAAGTATGCATAACTGCATGCACATGTGCATTATAATATTAGATGCACGCCTTTCAGCTGCTGACAGAATTTCAGAGCTGAACTCCAGACAGGATTACGACTTGTTTACACGCAAACCGTAACAACCTGCTCCCTCGGTTCAAAGGCATCATATAAAAAGACAACATATTTTATCTAAGGGATAAAGAATGAGTCACTTACTGCAACACCAGGCAGTTTATTACTGTGCTTTATCATTGCACATGTTGTATTGCTGAGGGGAAAAAAAAAAAAAAAAGCAAATGGCAGCCTAATGTTTATTTGACAAGCAATTTTGGTGTTTAAAAGTGCTGCATGGACGGTCAAGACCACATGATGCTGTGATGAGAATGACCACACACATGCTGCCAAATAACACAGCTGGCCTGCTGGTACTGTACTGGCTTGATTCCTGTATTCATATAAACAAACCACAGACATTTTTAAGACAACATCCCCTAAAATAAATTATTTTTTCCCACCATATTGTATATTAGATTTTGTTTAGAGTTGAGAAGTGCAGTTTATAGCTTCAAAACGGTCAAAAAACGGTGTTTAAAAATAAATGTATATATATACTATATATATATATATATATATATATATATATATATATATATATATATATATATATATATATATATATATATATATATATATGTATGTGTGGGAAAAAATCACAAGACTATTTCATCTCTACAGGCCTGTTTCATGAGGGTTCCCTCAATCATCAGGAGATTGAGGGAACCCCTCATGAAACAGGCTTGTAGAGATGAAGTAGTCTTGTGATTTTTTTCCCACACATACATATATTGCACTCTACTACGGTATCGAGCACTATTTTTTGGATAACCTTATTAAGACATATATATATATATATATATATATATATATATATATATATATATATATATATATATATATATACATATATACACACATTTATTTATGTTTTATTTTTTTATATATATATATATATATATATATATATATATATATATATATATATATATATATATATATATACACACACATGTATTTATTTTTTATTGTATTTATTTTATATATATATATATATATATATATATATATACACACATGTATTTATTTTTTATTGTATTTATTTTATATATATATATATATATATATATATATATATATATATATATATATATATATATTATATATATTTATATATATATATATATATATATATATATATATGTCTTAATAAGGTTATCCAAAAAATAGTGCTCGATACCGTAGTAGAGTGCAATATATGTATGTGTGGGAAAAAAATCACAAGACTACTTCATCTCTACAAGCCTGTTTCATGAGGGGTTCCCTCAATCTCCTGATGATTGAGGGAACCCTCATGAAACAGGCCTGTAGAGATGAAATAGTCTTGTGATTTTTTCCCACACATACATATATATATATATATATATATATATATATATATATATATATATATATATATATATATATATATATATATATATATATATATATAGTATATATATACATTTATTTTTAAACACCGTTTTTTGACCGTTTTGAAGCTATAAACTGCACTTCTCAACTCTAAACAAAATCTAATATACAATATGGTGGGAAAAAATAATTTATTTTAGGGGATGTTGTCTTAAAAATGTCTGTGGTTTGTTTATATGAATACAAATATATATATATATATATATATATATATATATATATATATATATATATATATATATATATGTCTTAATAAGGTTATCCAAAAAATAGTGCTCGATGCCGTAGTAGAGCGCAATATATGTATGTGTGGGAAAAAAAATCACAAGACTATTTCATCTCTACAGGCCTGTTTCATGAGGGGGGGTACCCTCAATCGTCAGGAGATTTTAATGGGAGCATTCGCATACCATGGTTTATATAGGGCACAGAGTGGGTGGGTACAGGCTGGCCTAGGGGCGTGGTGATTGGCTCATGTGTTACCTAGGAGGTGTTTCCGTCTGTGGCGGCATGCTGTTACAATTTCGCTGCGCTTGTTGAGAGATGACAGGTCTGGACGGTAAATAATAAACAGTTTCTCTTTCAAGCATAGGTTGCATCTTTTATTACCACTATTGTAAGGTGTGCTGGATGCAAGAATTTGCCATGTTATTGAATATTCAACATTATTGTCTTTGAGGTCCCAAATGTGTTTGCTGAGTTCTGTGGTATTCCGCAGGTTTTGGTTCCTGAAAGAAGCCTTGTGATTGTTCCATCTGGTTTTAAATTCTCCCTCGGTTAATCCTACATATGTGTCGGATGTGTTAATGTCCTTGCGTGTTACCTTAGATTGGTAGACAACTGATGTTTGTAAGCACCCCCCGTTGAGAGGGCAATCAGGTTTCTTTCGGCAGTTACAGCCTTTGTTGTTTTGGAGTCGCTCTGTCCGGGGGCCGACGGCTCATTTGCAATTGTTTTGTTGTGGTTTGAGATAATTTGTCGTATATTGTTCATACAGCTGTAGCTCAATTTAATGTTGTTCTTGTTGAATACTTTTCTTAGGGTGTTGTCTTTGGGAAAGTGTTTGTCAATCAGATTGAGGAATTTGTGTCCAATGTTAGTTGAGACGTTTTTGCTGTATGGGGGGTTGTACCAGATGATGTCGTTTCGTTTTCTGTTCTTTTTTGGTTGGTTTCCTGGCGTGGGTTCATAGGTGAGGGTGAAATTGTATCCGCTTTCATCAAGGGCTTTTTGGTATGGGGGGGTTGCTTGGTCAAATTCAGCTTTGCTAGATGACAGCATCGATAGCCTTTTATTAATTCCGGTAGGTATTCTTTTCGTGGTGGTGGGTGGGTGGTTGCTGTCATGGTGCACGTATTGGAGTGTTGTGTTGGGTTTCGTGAATGGTTGGTAGCTGTTATTTCTCAGGTTGAAAGTGACGTCAAGAAAGTTGACGGTTTGTGAATGGTATATATATATATATATATATATATATATTTATATATATATATATATATATGTATATATATACACACATTTATTTATTTTTTATTTTATATATATATATATATATATATAATAAATATTTTTGTATTTTATATATAAATATATATATATATATATATATATAAAATAAAAAAATATTTACTGTATTTATATATATATATAATATATATAAATACACACATTTACTTTTTTTTTTATTATTTTTATTTTTTATATATATACATATATACACACACATTTATTTATTTTTTATTGTATTTATTTTTATATATATACACACACATTTATTTATTTTTTATTGTATTTATTATATATATATATATATATATATATATATACATATATATATATATATATATATATATATATATAAAATAAAAAAATATTTATTGTATATATATATATATATATATATAAATACACACATTTACTTTTTTTATTATTTTTATTTTTTATATATATACATATATACACACACATTTATTTATTTTTTATTGTATTTATTTTTATATATATACACAATAATAATAATAATAATAAATAAATGTGTGTATATATATACTATATTGCCAAAAGTATTTGGCCACCTGCCTTGACTCACATATGAACATGAAGTGCCATCCCATTCCTAACCCATTGGGTTCAATATGATGTGGGTCCACCTTTTGCAGCTATTACAGCTTCAACTCCTCTGGGAAGGCTGTCCACAAGGTTGCATAGTGTGTTCATAGGAATTTTCCACCATTCTTCCAAAAGCGCAGTGGTGAGGTCACACACTGATGTTGGTGGAGAAGGCCTGGCTCTCAGTCTCCGTTCCAAATCATCCCAAAGGTGTTCTATTGGGTTCGCGTCAGGACTCTGTGCAGGCCAGTCAAGTTCATCCGCACCAGACTTTGTCATCCATGTATTTATGAACCTTGCTTTGTGCACTGGTGCACAGTCATGTTGGAAGAGGAAGGGACCCGCTCCAAACTGTTCCCACAAGGTTTAATTGTCCAAAAATGTAGACATGCTTTACACCACTGCATCCCACGCTTTGCATTGGACTTAGATACAGCTGCCTGGCCATAGAAACCCATTCCATGAAGCTCTCTGCGTACTGTACGTGGGCTAATTGGAAGGTAACATGAAGTTTGGAACTCTCTGTAGCAACTGACTGTGCAGAAAGTCTTTGCACTATGCGCTTCATCAGTTTACTTGGCCTACCACTTGGTGGCTGAGTTGCTGTTGTTCCCAAAACTCTTCACTTTTCCTATAATAAAAATTGACTTTGGAATATTTCACCATGTTGTTACACACCTGAAGTCCCCCAGGGTAGTGCCCTCTTACTTTAGCTTCAGGTTGGTACGTCAGCTTACCCTGGTGGTGTAGGCGGCCTCGGGGTCGTCCTCCAGGACCCTGGACAGTCCGAAGTCTGAGACTTTACACACCAGGTTGCTGTTGACCAGGATGTTGCGGGCGGCCAGGTCTCTGTGGACGTAGCCCATGTCCGACAGGTACTTCATGCCCGAGGCGATGCCACGCAGCATGCCCACCAGCTGGATGCCGGTGAACTGGGCGTCGTGTTTCTGCGGAACAAAAAAAAATGTTTCATTGATTCACAATTGTGACCTTTGGGACAATTTGCATGAAAGAAAAACCTTTTTTTCTGCTTAAATGACCACAGAGTTAACCTTTTAAAGAGGCAACTTTGACATTTTGCTCCACGTTTTAAGTCAAAGGTTAAAAAACCCTCAAGTGGCACACAGCTCCTTATGGAAGTAGGACACCAGTAAAAAGTCCCTTCATTGGTGTTTATTTGAACATTGTCACAAAGTATTGTATCAAAGTCAATCCTATCTGAATAAGGCATAGAAAAAAATATATATATATTCACAACGCCTCACTTCCCCCACATGTTGTTATGGTACAACCTTATTCCAAAATGGAATGCATTCATTTGTTTTCCCCCCTTAACATTCCACACACAATACTCCAAGGTGAAAATGTTTACTTTTGCAAAGTTATTAAATATGAAAAAAAACAAAAAAAAAACATTGGCCCTGCGATGAGGTGGCGACTTGTCCAGGGTGTACCCCGCCCTCCACCCGAATGCAGCTGAGATAGGCTCCGGCACCACCGGCCACCCCAAAAGGGACAAGCGGTAGAAAATGGATGGATGGATTTTTTGTTTGTTTTTTTATTTTTATTTTTTGTATTTATTTTTTTTCTCTTTTTTTTGTTTTTGTTTTATTTATTTATTTATTTATTTATTCATTTATTTATTTATTCATTTATTTTTTGTTTTTTATTTTATTTCTTTTGTTTTTGTTTTTGTTTTTTGCTCTATGCTTTTTTAACCTGTAAAACACTTTGGTTCAATTTCAAAGTTGTCGTAAATGTGCTATATAAATAAAGTTGACTTGACTTGACTTGACATTGTTTGTACAGTGCGTCCTGGAAAGTATCTTGAAACATTTTTTTTACCTTAAAAAATTGTTTTACCTTGAAAATCATTTTTTACCTTGAAAATCATTTTTTACCTTGAAATTTTTTTTTTACCTCGAAACAGTTTTTTTACCTTGAACATTTTTTTTACCTTGAACATTTTTTTTACCTTGAAAATCATTTTTTACCTTGAAAAATGTGTCTTACCTCGAAACATTTTTTTTACCTTGAACATTTTTTTTACCTTGAAAATCATTTTTTACCTTGAAAATCATTTTTTACCTTGAAAATCATTTTTAACCTTGAAAAAAAAATGTTACCTTAAATTTTTTTTTACCTTGAAAATAATTTTTTACCTTGAAAATAATTTTTTACCTTGAAAATTTTTTTTTACCTCAAAACATTTTTGTTATCTTAAAAAATTGTTTTACCTTGAAAATAAATTTTTACCTTGAAAATAATTTTTTACCTTGAAAAAAAATGTTTACCTCGAAACATTTTTTTTACCTTGAACATTTTTTTTACCTTGAAAATCATTTTTTACCTTGAAAAAAATGTTTTACCTTGAAAAAACAATGTTACCTTGAACATTTTTTTTACCTTGAAAATCATTTTTTACCTTGAAAATCATTTTTTACCTTGAAAATCATTTTTAACCTTGAAAAAAAAAATTTATCTTGAAAAAAAAATGTTACCTTAAATTTTTTTTTTTACCTTGAAAATAATTTTTACCTTGAAAATCATTTTTTACCTTGAAAATTTTTTTTTACCTCAAAACATTTTTTTTACCTTGAACATTTTTTTTACCTTGAAAATCATTTTTTACCTTGAAAATTTTTTTTTACCTCGAAACATTTTTTTTTACCTCAAAAATTTGTTTTACCTTGAAAATCATTTTTTACCTTGAAAATCATTTTTTACCTTGAAAATCATTTTTAACCTTGAAAAAAAATTTTTACCTTGAAAAAAAAATTTTACCTTAAATTTTTTTTTTACCTTGAAAATAATTTTTTACCTTGAAAATAATTTTTTACCTTGAAAATCATTTTTTACCTTGAAAATTTTTTTTACCTCGAAACATTTTTTTACCTTAAAATTTTTTTTTACCTTGAAAATAAATTTTTACCTTGAAAATCATTTTTTACCTTGAAAATTTTTTTTTACCTCGAAACATTTTTTTTACCTTGAACATTTTTTTTACCTTGAAAATCATTTTTTATCTTGAAAAAAAAATGTTACCTTGAAAAAAAAATGTTACCTTAATTTTTTTTTTTACCTTGAAAATCAATTTTTTACCTTGAAAAAAAATGTTTACCTCGAAACATTTTTTTTACCTTGAACATTTTTTTTACCTTGAAAATCATTTTTTACCTTGAAAAAAATTTTTTACCTTGAAAATCATTTTTAACCTTGAAAAAAAAAATTTATCTTGAAAAAAAAATGTTACCTTAAATTTTTTTTTTTACCTTGAAAATAATTTTTACCTTGAAAATCATTTTTTACCTTGAAAAATTTTTTTTACCTCAAAACATTTTTTTTACCTTGAACATTTTTTTTACCTTGAAAATCATTTTTTACCTTGAAAATTTTTTTTTACCTCGAAACATTTTTTTTTACCTTGAAAATTTTTTTACCTTGAAAATAATTTTTTACCTTGAAAATAATTTTTTACCTGGAAAATCATTTTTAACCTTGAAAAAAAAATTTTACCTTGAAAAAAGCATTTTACCTTAAATTTTTTTTTTACCTTGAAAATAATTTTTTACCTTGAAAATAATTTTTTACCTTGAAAATTTTTTTTACCTCGAAACATTTTTTTACCTTTGAACATTTTTTTTACCTTGAAAATCATTTTTTATCTTGAAAAAAAAATGTTACCTTGAAAAAAAAATGTTACCTTAATTTTTTTTTTTACCTTGAAAATCAATTTTTTACCTTGAAAAAAAATGTTTACCTCGAAACATTTTTTTTACCTTGAACATTTTTTTTACCTTGAAAATCATTTTTTACCTTGAAAAAAAATTTTTACCTTGAAAAAACAATGTTACCTTGAACATTTTTTTTACCTTGAAAATCATTTTTTACCTTGAAAATCATTTTTTACCTTGAAAATCATTTTTAACCTTGAAAAAAAAAATTTATCTTGAAAAAAAAATGTTACCTTAAATTTTTTTTTTTACCTTGAAAATAATTTTTACCTTGAAAATCATTTTTTACCTTGAAAATTTTTTTTTACCTCAAAACATTTTTTTTTACCTTGAACATTTTTTTACCTTGAAAATAATTTTTTACCTTGAAAATAATTTTTTACCTGGAAAATCATTTTTAACCTTGAAAAAAAAATTTTACCTTGAAAAAAGCATTTTACCTTAAATTTTTTTTTTACCTTGAAAATAATTTTTTACCTTGAAAATCATTTTTTACCTTGAAAATTTTTTTTACCTCAAAACATTTTTTTACCTTTGAACATTTTTTTTACCTTGAAAATCATTTTTTATCTTGAAAAAAAAATGTTACCTTGAAAAAAAAATGTTACCTTAATTTTTTTTTTTACCTTGAAAATCAATTTTTTACCTTGAAAAAAAATGTTTACCTCGAAACATTTTTTTTACCTTGAACATTTTTTTTACCTTGAAAATCATTTTTTACCTTGAAAAAAAATTTTTACCTTGAAAAAACAATGTTACCTTGAACATTTTTTTTACCTTGAAAATCATTTTTTACCTTGAAAATCATTTTTTACCTTGAAAATCATTTTTAACCTTGAAAAAAAAAATTTATCTTGAAAAAAAAATGTTACCTTAAATTTTTTTTTTTACCTTGAAAATAATTTTTACCTTGAAAATCATTTTTTACCTTGAAAATTTTTTTTTACCTCAAAACATTTTTTTTTACCTTGAACATTTTTTTTACCTTGAAAATCATTTTTTACCTTGAAAATTTTTTTTACCTCGAAACATTTTTTTTTACCTTGAAAATTTGTTTTACCTTGAAAATCATTTTTTACCTTGAAAATCATTTTTTACCTTGAAAATCATTTTTAACCTTGAAAAAAAATTTTTACCTTGAAAAAAAAATGTTACCTTAAATTTTTTTTTTACCTTGAAAATATTTTTTTTACCTTGAAAATCATTTTTTACCTTGAAAAATTTTTTTTACCTCGAAACATTTTTTTTACATTAAAAATTTGTTTTACCTTGAAAATAAATGTTTACCTTGAAAATAATGTTTTACCTTGAAAAAAAATGTTTACCTCGAAACATTTTTTTTACCTTGAACATTTTTTTTTACCTTGAAAAAAAAATTTCAACACACACATTTTGTAAGTTACAATCTCATTCCAAAATGGAATAAATTCATTTTTGTCCTCAAAATTCTACACACAATACCCCATAATGACAATGTGAAAAGTTTAAACAATTATTCTTGGCTAATTTATTGAACTTGAAAAAAAATCACATGTACATAAGTATTGACAGCCTTGTTATTGTTGATGTGTCTGCGAAATTAATGCGTCTCCGTATGCTTAAAAATTAGGAAAATACGTAAATATTTCATGTTAATATGAACGTTACTACATTACATATATACAAACCCCGTTTCCATATGAGTTGGGAAATTGTGTTAGATGTAAATATAAACGGAATACAATGATTTGCAAATCATTTTCAACCCATATTCAGTTGAATATGCTACAAAGACAACATATTTGATGTTCAAACTGATAAACATTTTTTTTTTTTTGCAAATAATCATTAACTTTACAATTTGATGCCAGCAACACGTGACAAAGAAGTTGGGAAAGGTGGCAATAAATACTGATAAAGTTGAGGAATGCTCATCAAACACTTATTTGGAACATCCCACAGGTGTGCAGGCTAATTGGGAACAGGTGGGTGCCATGATTGGGTATAAAAGTAGATTCCATTCACAAACAAGGATGGGGCGAGGGTCACCACTTTGTCAACAAATCCGTGAGCAAATTGTTGAACAGTTTAAGAAAAACCTTTCTCAACCAGGTATTGCAAGGAATTTAGGGGTTTCACCATCTACGCTCCGTAATATCATCAAAGGGTTCAGAGAATCTGGAGAAATCACTGCACGTAAGCAGCTAAGCCTGTGACCTTTGATCCCTCAGGCTGTACTGCATCAACAAGCAACATCAGTGTGTAAAGGATATCACCACATGGGCTCAGGAACACTTCAGAAACCCACTGTCAGTAACTACAGTTGGTCGCTACATCTGTAAGTGCAAGTTAAAACTCTCCATTTGCAAATCATTGCGCTGACTTTTGCTAGTGATTATTTATGATTTAGAATGCATAAAACAAGAAAAAACATTTGTATTCCTGTCTTATATAATAATAATAATAATAATAATAATAATAATAATAATAATAATAGATTTTATTTGTAAAAAAGCACTTTACATTGAGTAAACAACCTCAAAGTGCTACAGTTTATTAAATAAATAAATAAAACAAATTAAAATATACAAAAAATAAATAAAAATAAAAACTAGAACAGCAAAATAGCTAAAACTAGTATGCATATATCTAAAAAAATGTTTTTTTTAAAAAGAAGGGTTTTTAAGCCTTTTTTAAAAGCATCCACAGTCTGTGGTACCCTCAGGTGGTCAGGGAGAGCGTTCTACAGACTGGGAGCGGCGGAGAAGAAAGCCCGGTCTCCCATTGTTCGTAGCTTAGTCCTCGGAGGTTGGAGGAGGTTAGTCTGTCATAGCAGGAAAACATGTTTGCAACGTTTTATGAGTCCCGGTAGTTTTTTTTTATTTGAGCAAAATGAGCAAAATACGTAAATATCCCATGTTAATTTGAACATTACTACATTGCATATATACTTAAAGTGTGTATATAAAACGTTGATGGAGTCTTTTTGGCGTTTTTTTAAGCATTTTATTGGTGGGATAGAGAAACTGCCCTTAGTTCAATTGTGCGCTGACTTTTGCTAGCGATTATTTATGATTTAGAATGCATAAAACAAGAAAAAAACATTTGTATTCCTGTCTTATATAATAATAATAATAATAATAATAATATTAATAATAATAGATTTTATTTGTAAAAAAGCACTTTACATTGAGTAAACAACCTCAAAGTGCTACAGTGTATTAAAAAAAAAAAAAAAAAAAATTAAAATATACAAAAAATAAATAAAAATAAAAACTAGAACAGCAAAATAGCTAAAACTAGTATGCATATATCTAAAAAATGTTTTTTTTTAAAAAGAAGGGTTTTTAAGCCTTTTTTAAAAGCATCCACAGTCTGTGGCACCCTCAGGTGGTCAGGGAGAGCGTTCTACAGACTGGGAGCGGCGGAGAAGAAAGCCCGGTCTCCCATTGTTCGTAGCTTAGTCCTCGGAGGTTGGAGGAGGCTAGTCTGTCATAGCAGGAAAACATGTTTGCAACGTTTTATGAGTCCCGGTAGTTTTTTTTTATTTGAGCAAAATGAGCAAAATACGTAAATATCCCATGTTAATTTGAACATTACTACATTGCATATATACTTAAAGTGTGTATATAAAACGTTGATGGAGTCTTTTTGGCGTTTTTTTAAGCATGTTATTGGTGGGATAGAGAAACTGCCCTTAGTTCAATTGTGCGCTGACTTTTGCTAGTGATTATTTATGATTTAGAATGCATAAAACAAGAAAAAAACATTTGTATTCCTGTCTTATATAATAATAATAATAATAATAGATTTTAATTGTAAAAAAGCACTTTACATTGAGTAAACAACCTCAAAGTGCTACAGTGTATTAAAAAAATTAATAAAACAAATTAAAATATACAAAAAATAAATAAAAATAAAAACTAGAACAGCAAAATAGCTAAAACTAGTATGCATGTATCTAAAAAATGTTTTTTTTTTAAAAGAAGGGTTTTTAAGCCTTTTTTAAAAGCATCCACAGTCTGTGGTACCCTCAGGTGGTCAGGGAGAGCGTTCTACAGACTGGGAGCGGCGGAGAAGAAAGCCCGGTCTCCCATTGTTCGTAGCCTAGTCCTC
>NC_084578.2:3620000-3632500 GCF_033978685.3 Nerophis lumbriciformis | reverse complement strand
ACAGTCCTGCTGGGTACATACAGTACATACTCTTAGGGAGAAGTGGAGAGTCCTGTGCCTGGTCTTTTATTTCCATCTAATACATTGAACATACCTATTTGGAACTGTAATATCAGGCCATCTGCTGATCTGATTGAGCTTTATTCTGGTCTGTCCACAAATTGGGAAGACAATGGCAAACGTTCAAGAAGCCCAAAAGGCTGCCCGTGGTGATGGATGGCTCGGGCAGAGGTGTGGGCACTCAGACTTTTTGATCATTTCTCAATTAAATCGCAAATTAGATAACATCTGGGAAAGGCTCTATGATCAATTTGAGAGCCAGAACGGACAACCAGAGCAGACAAACCAAAACGGTCCTTCATAATCCTACAATTCAGCTTCGTCTGCATCGTCATGCTGTAAACACCCCAGTAATCGAGCCGAGACGTAACGAACTCAACTGACAGGATTTCTCCACCAGAAGCTCAGGTTGAGGTAGACCTCACAGTCCTGCTGGGTACATACAGTACACACTCTTGGAGAGAAGTGGAGAGTCCTGTGCCTGGCCTTTTATTTCCATCTAATACATTGAACATACCGATTTGGAACTGTAATAACAGGCCATCTGCTGATCTGATCAAGCTTTATTCTGGTCTGTCCACAAATTGGGAAGACAATGGCAAACGTTCAAGGAGCCCAAAGGCTGCCCGTGGTGATGGAAGAGTCGGGCAGAGGTGTGGGCACTCTGACTTTTTGATCATTTCTCAATTAAATCGCAAATTAGATAACATCTGGGAGAGGCTCTATGATCAATTTGAGAGCCAGAACAGACAACCAGAGCAGAAAAAACAAAACGGTCCTTTATAATCCTACAATTCAGCTTCGTCTGCATCGTCATGCTGTAAACACCCCAGTAATCAAGGCGAGACGTAACAAACTCAACTGACAGGATTTCTCCACCAGAAGCTCAGGTTGAGGTAGATCTTACAGTCCTGCTGGGTACATACAGTACATACTCTTAGGGAGAAGTGGAGAGTCTTGTGCCTGGCCTTTTATTTCCATCTAATACATTGAACATACCTATTTGGAACTGTAATATCAGGCCATCTGCTGATTGAATCGAGCTTTACTCTGGTCTGTCCACAAATTGGGAAGACAATGGCTAATGTTCAAGGAGCCCAAAGGCTGCCCGTGGTGATGGATGGGTCGGGCAGAGGTGTGGGCACTCAGACTTTTTGATCATTTCTCAATTAAATCGCAAATTAGATAACATCTGGGAGAGGCTCTATGATCAATTTGAGAGCCAGAACGGACAACCAGAGCAGACAAACCAAAACGGTCCTTCATAATCCTACGATTCGGCTTCCTCTGCATCGTCATGCTGTAAACACCCCAGTAATCGAGCCGAGACGTAACGAACTCAACTGACAGGATTTCTCCACCAGAAGCTCAGGTTGAGGTAGACCTCACAGTCCTGCTGGGTACATACAGTCCATACTCTTGGGTAGAAGTGGAGAGTCCTGTGCCTGGCCTTTTATTTCCATCAAATACATTGAACATACCTATTTGGAACTGTAATATCAGGCCATCTGCTGATCGAATCGAGCTTTACTCTGGTCTGTCCACAAATTGGGAAGACGATGGCAAATGTTCAAGGAGCCCAAAGGCTGCCCGTGGTGATGGATGGGTCAGGCAGAGGTGTGGGCACTCAGACTTTTAATAATTTCTCAATTGAATCGCAAATTAGATAACATCTGGGAGAGGCTCTATGATCAATTTACGAGCCAGAACGGACAACCAGAGCAGTCAAACCAAAACGGTCCTTCATAATCCTACGATTCGGCTTCCTCTGCATCGTCATGCTGTAAACACCCCGGTAATCGAGCCGAGACGTAACGAACTCAACTGACAGGATTTCTCCACCAGAAGCTCAGGTTGAGGTAGACCTCACAGTCCTGCTGGGTACATACAGTCCATATTCTTGGGTCGAAGTGGAGAGTCCTGTGCCTGGCCTTTTATTTCCATCAAATACATTGAACATACCTATTTGGAACTGTAATATCAGGCCATCTGCTGATCTGATCGAGCTTTACTCTGGTCTGTCCACAAAATGGGAAGACGATGGCAAACGTTCAAGGAGCCCAAAGGCTGCCCGTGGTGATGGATGGGTCGGGCAGAGGTGTGGGCACTCAGACTTTTTGATCATTTCTCAATTAAATCGCAAATTAGATAACATCTGGGAGAGGCTCTATGATCAATTTGAGAGCCAGAACGGACAACCAGAGCAGAAAAACCAAAACGGCCCTTCATAATCCTACAATTCAGCTACGCCTGCATCGTCATGCTGCAAACACCCCAGTAATCGAGCCGAGACGTAACGAACTCAACTGACAGGATTTCTCCACCAGAAGCTCAGGTTGAGGTAGACCTCACAGTCCTGCTGGGTACATACAGTACATACTCTTAGGGAGAAGTGGAGAGTCCTGTGCCTGGCCTTTTATTTCCATCTAATACATTGAACATACCTATTTGGAACTGTAATATCAGGCCATCTGCTGATCTGATCGAGCTTTACCTCAGTCTGTCCACAAATTGGGAAGACGATGGCAAACGTTCAAGGAGCCCAAAGGCTGCCCGTGGTGATGGATGGATCGGGTAGAGGTGTCGGCACTCAGACTTTTAATAATTTCTCAATTGAATCGCAAATTAGATAACATCTGGGAGAGGCTCTATGATCAATTTGAGAGCCAGAACGGACAACCAGAGCAGACAAACCAAAACAGTCCTTCATAATCCTACAATTCAGCTTCGTCTGCATCGTCATGCTGTAAACACCCCAGTAATCGAGCCGAGACGTAACAAACTCAACTGACAGGATTTCTCCACCAGAAGCTCAGGTTGAGGTAGACCTCACAGTCCTGCTTGGTACATACAGTCCATACTCTTAGGGAGAAGTGGAGAGTCCTGTGCCTGGTCTTTTATTTCCATCTAATACATTGAACATACCTATTTGGAACTGTAATATCAGGCCATCTGCTGATCGAATCGAGCTTTACTCTGGTCTGTCCACAAATTGGGAAGACAATGGCAAATGTTCAAGGAGCCCAAAGGCTGCCCGTGGTGATGGATGGGTCGGGCAGAGGTGTGGGCACTCTGACTTTTAATAATTTCTCAACTGAATCGCAAATTAGATAACATCTGGGAGAGGCTCTATGATCAATTTGAGAGCCAGAACGGACAACCAGAGCAGACAAACCAAAACGGTCCTTCATAATCCTACGATTCGGCTTCCTCTGCATCGTCACGCTGTAAACACCCCGGTAATCGAGACGAGACGTAACGAACGCATGAATTATGATCTCAGCATCGCGAGTGGACAAAATGGGACAAGTTTTAGAAATGAAAGAAGGCCGTTTTAGTAACACTCTTGATGACTCAAATGAGAGAGTTGGGTCGAAGATAATACCGAGAGTCTTTACCGAGTCGCCTTGTGTATTTTTTTGGTCGTGGTATTATCAAATAGGTGTCGGTGTCTAGCATTTCAGTTTACTTAGCGTTGAGTTGCAAAAAGTTAGCGGACATCCATTGTTTAATTTCATTAAGACACGCCTCCAGCTGATTACAATCCGGCACGTTGGTCAGTTTTAGGGGCATGTAGAGTTGGCTGTCAAGCATAGGATAGGATAGGAAAGGATAGGATAGGATTGGTCTTTGTTGTCATTGCAACAAGTACAACAAAACTATGTTTTGTATATGTCCATTAGAGATGCGCGGTTTGCGGACACAACCGCGGAGTCCGCGGATTATCCGCGGATCGGGCGGTTGAAATAAAAAAAAATTAGATTTTATCCGGGGGTCGGGTCGGGTGGTTGAAATAAAAAAAAATTAGATTTTAAATAGATTCAGGCGGGTGGCAGTTAAACCAATTCGGAAATATATATACATAGTTAAATGTTGTTACCCACATACGAAAAACGAGCAGGCACCTGCAGCATATGCCACAACAGAAGAAGAAAAAAAAAAGAGATGGACACTTTTACGGAGCGGAGAAGGGACGCCTCGCCGGGGTCCGGGACCGAGGCCCCTTTCCCCGAGAGGGCCCCACCGGGAGCCGTAAGCTGAGGCGATCCGCGAGAAGGGCCCGACGCACGTCCAGGGTCACCACCGCGCCCACCGCACCGACACCCCGCCTCGTCCGCCTTCGCCGCGGCCGGGGGTTTGTAACAGGGGTCACTCCGCCCGCGCAGCTTACCTGCCCGCCACCCCTGTTGCCGGGGGCGCGTAACAGGGGTCACCCCGCGCGCAGTGCGCTCACGAAAGGGGTGGGGCTCACCCTGGTTGATATAGACAGCAGGACGGTGGCCATGGAAGTCGGAACCCGCTAAGGAGTGTGCAACAACCCACCTGCCGAATCAACTAGCCCTGAAAATGGATGGCGCTGGAGCGTCGGGCCCATACCCGGCCGTCGCCGGCAGCGAGAGCCGCGAGGGCTAGGCCGCGACGAGTAGGATGGCCGCCGCGGTGCGCGCTGAAGCCTCGGGCGCAAGCCCGGGTGGAGCCGCCGCGGGTGCGAGGGACATCGCACCTCCACGCGCTTGGAGGTGCGCTCAGCGCGGCTCCCATATGATTGCGCACTGGTGTGCGTCTGGGCCGTGACAGTGTGGCACGCAATGAATGTCTGTGCTGCATTGGATCAGTCTCCTTTCTTTAACAGGCAAAAGCTTTATAACCTCACTAATGCCTTGCATCGTCTATATTAGATATATAACAACGGGCGGGTGCGGTTCTGATTAAATGTTAGATCGGGTGGATGGCGGATGGTTGACGACTTTTTGATGCGGTTGCGAATGAAATAATTGCCTATCCGCGCATCTCTAATGCCCATTGTCTTGGGTGTGTTGATGTAGTGTCCATAGGCCTGGGGCCGTTCTGCATGCAAGCAAAAGTTCGACTCCAGGTGTTGTTGAGAAGGGATATACTCATACGTTACCACTGTAGGTGTCAATAGTATTAACGTCTGGATCGATCACCCCTATAAAATGCTACTTGGAAGAAACTTTGCTTTTATTCAGCTTTAGGGGCATGTAGAGTTGGGTGTCATTAGCAAAACCAAAGTTATAACTGACGAATAGATATAACGTTGATCTCGAGACTTAAGAAGTGAAAGTAAAAATAATAAAAAAGTGACTTATTTTACAAATTTTATGAATCTGGCCTTTTTTTTTTTTTTTTTAAATGTCAGTAATCAAAGAATAAAATCGATGAATTAAATGTTGACCTATTTAAGGCTCCAATTACTTCACATCTAATATTCCACTTTGAATGTTTTAAAGGGAAAATATTGCATATTTAAAAAAAAAAAGACATTAAACGTAAAAAAAGAAAGAAATGTTTTACTTTGTATCAACAGATAGACCTGAAGTTGATCTAGATATAAAGTTGATCTAGAGACTTAAGAAGCGAAAGTAAAAATAATTAAAAAGTGACTTATTTTTAAAACTTTTATGAATCTGGCTTTTTTTTTTTAAACTGTCAATAATCAAAAAATAAAATCAATTATTTAAATTTTGACCTATTTAAGGCTCCAATTATTTCACATCAAATATTCCACTATGAATGTTTTAAGGGGAAAATATTGTATATTTAGAAGAAAAAAATTACATTAAACGCAAAAAAGAAGAAGAAATGTTTTACTTTGTATCAACAGATAGACCTGCAGTTGATCTTGATATAAATTTGATCTTGAGACTTAAGAAGTGAAAGTAAAAATAATTAAAAAGTGACTTATTTTTAAAACTTTTATGAATCCGGCCTTTTGTCTTTTTTTTTTTCAAGCTCTCAATAATCAAAAAATACAAATCAATGATTTAAATGTTGACCTATTTAAGGCTCCAATTATTTCACATCAAATATTCCACTTTGAATGTTTTAAGGGGAACATATTGCATATTTTGAAAAAAAAAAAAAAAAAAAAAAAAAAAAAAAAAAAAGACATTAAACGTTTTACTTTGTATCAACAAATAGACCTGAAGTTGATCTAGAGATCCAAGTGTTGAATAATAAAATAATAATTATATATGACATAATTTGAACCTTTTTATGACTGGGACCCTACCTGGACCAAACCCATTGGGTTGAGTTTTTCCTTGCCTTGATGTGGGATCTGAGCCCAGGATGTCGTTATGGCTTGTGCAGCCCTTTGAGACACTCGTGATTAAGGGCTATATAAATAAACATTGATTGATTGATTGATTGATAACAGTGAAAGCTAACACCGTATTTGCGTATGATGTCGCCAGTCTGTGGAACGCTCTCCCTGACCACCTGAGGGCACCACAGACTGTGGATGCTTTTAAAAAAGGCTTAAAAAACCTTCTTTAAAAAAAAAAAAAATTTTTTTAGATTTATGCATACTAGTTTTAGCTATTTGGTTGTTCTAGTTTTTATTTTTTTATTTTTTTTTATTGTCTTTTTATTTTTATTTTTTTATTACACTGTAGCTTTGAGGTTGTTTACTCAATGTAAGGTGCTTTTTACAAATAAAATATATTTTTATTATTATTATTATTATTATTAATATTATCCCTAATGCTAACTGTCAGCATGCTAACAATACCATGTGGAAAAGTTATCATTAGTGAAATACCAAACTAAATTAGCAAACAAAAGCAAGAATACTAATACTAGAACGGTAACAAATGTGCCGGGGAGGCCGCTAAGAAATCATCCGGGCCGCACTTTGACCACCCCCGGTTTGGTTTAACCCTCTGAGCACTGTAGTGTGTCTCAATAAACTCACAAAGCTTACTTTTACGAGGGTTGTTTATACACGGCTGTCCTAACTCCTGCATCACGGTGATGGACGACCGTGTTTATTAAAAGACGGTTTTATGGTCGCCCAGTGGAACACACCCACACCCACCGCCTCCTCCCTTCACCTTCCCATTGGCACCGGAGATAAAGGCCCCGCGGACCCTTTGTTGTGTCGCTCTACTGAGCGAGCGCGTGCGAGCATCTGTGTGTGTGTGTGTGTGTGTGTGTGTGTGTGAGTGTGTCTTAAAAAAAGGCAGCCTGTAGCGGAGCCAAAAGCAGCAGCAGCAAGGTAAATGGGGTGTGAAAGTCTCAGGATTATTAAGAATTAACAGGAGCAGCTTAATAAATCACCCACATCCGTGTGTGTGTGTGTGTGTGTGTGTGTGTGTGTGTGTGTGTGTGTGTGTGTGTGTGTGTGTGTGTGTGTGTGTGTGTGTGTGTGTGTGTGTGTGTGTGTGTGTGTGTGTGTGCAGAGGAAACGGACCTAAAACTGAGCTCCCGGGCGCATGCACATATGTTCATGGTAGCCCTCACTCTCACACACACACACACACACACACACACACACACTAATTTGCGCTACCGGGGCAGGTCCAGCCGCACCAAGGCCAACTAAACATAGCATTTTGTAAACGCTTACGATACTCATTTTGGTAGATACGATCACTTTTATATATATATATATATATATATTGTATTGTGGAGGGGGGCGTGGCCTGCGGGCCTGCCGCGGAACGGGGTGTGCCAGGACCGGCCTAAAAAGACAGCGACAGGTGAGTAGATGGCCCAGGTGGTACCTTGTTATGTAATCACCTGTCGCCTTTATTAGCAGCAGCCGGCATGAGACACGTTGTTGGAGTTGGAGGTGCTGATGAGCGGCCGCAAGGGAAAATACATTTTGCTGGAAAGCAGAAGCCTGTCGAGATTGATGGAAATAAAACAGTGTTATACCCTGTGTGGTGGTCCGAAGAACTCACTAGAGGGCAACCTCTACATGTATCTATATAGAAAAGTTTGTATATTGAAGCGTAATTACAGTGGAACCTCCATTTACATACTTAGTTGGTTCTTAAACATGGTTTGTAAACAGAAACATTTGTATAGTGAAGCAAAGTTCCCCATTAGAAACAACAAAAACATGAATAATTTGTTCTGGCATTGACAAAAGACTATTTTATGCACACACCCACACACACACACACACACAACTATATATATATATATATATATATATATATATATATATATATATATATATATATATATATATATATATATATATATATATATATATATATATGTATCCAGTGATTATACTATAAAGTTATTTTCCATTTAACTTCACCAGTTTTAGATTATTTTTATTCAAAATCGCTGAATTTTCACATTTGCCGTTCAAATACTGAGAAGAGACGGTGCGGTGAACAGCAGCCAGTTGAGGCACGTCACTCAGTGCCTCAACGTGGATTCCGGACTCGGCTAACTGCTGGCCTGCTGTGCAGTGAGACTGTATTGCTATATGAATTATGTTATACATTTCCATAGTTTAGTTAGCTGAGGTATATAATGTACAGTGTATTTTGTCAACAACTGTATGTGTGTAACGTATTTCTTGTGCTGAGCGATCATAAAACGGCTGCAAAAGACGCACTGGCTGAGGCTCGCCTCCTGCACCCCCGCCGTAGAATTGTTGTATCAACTAAAGACCACACTTAAACTTTCCACGTGCAAGATTGAATCTATTTAAAAAATATATTTCATAAGAAGCCAAAAAGTGCAAAAACAATAATGTTGGTGTTGGAGGAGTTGTGAATGACTGCAGGGACACAACATTAGGTACACCTGCACACTGCAGGTGTATCTAATTCACAACTCCTCCAACACGAACATTATTGTTTTTGCACTTTTTGGCTTCTTATTAAATAACTTTTGTAACCTATTTTCATGGGCTTTCCTCTTTTAAGTTCCTGTTATGCGCTGTCATACAGTATATGCCTTGAGCTCTTATTTTGAAGGCGCTAAGAGCGGAAGTGATGTCAATGAGTGGAGCGGAGGTTTTTGAAAGAAGGTAAATAAAGTGGTCCTCGTGTAAACCGGAGCCTCCGTGTTTGTTATTTTGTAGTTTCATACAGTATAGGCCACATTTATAAACCCTCGGTTACACTTTTTTAAATAGATTAAATCTTGCACGTGGAAAGTTGAAGTGAGGGCTTTAGTTGTGGACTTCATTTATAAGTAAAGGTAAGACAATATTAAAGTTTTTTTTTTATTAAATGTGCTTTTTTGTGTGCTACAGTTTGTATGTGTAAAGTTAAAGTTAAGTTAAAGTAGAAATGATTGTCACACACACATATATATATATATATATATGTATATATGGTCAGGGCCGGCCCGTGGCATAGGCCGTATAGGCAAATGCTAAGGGCGCCGTCCATCAGGGGGCGCCACGCCAGTTCCACAAATGTTGGAGAAAAAAAAAAAAAAAGTTGGTACTATTATTTCTAAATACAAAAAATAATCCCACGTTAATTAAAATGCAAAGTAAAGCCTATTTAATAGAAATATTATTTGTAATAACATTACGCAACCCCCCCACGGTGCGCCCCCTCCCTTCCCGTATCATGACTCTTTTTGGACGTCACCACATCAAACATTCAACACAAGATGTCAAAACGGCCCAAACTGTCAGGTGCCCAGGGAAGAAAAAAGAGAAAAGAGGAGGAGAAACGAGAAAAGACAGAGGTAGCAGGTAGGTAACGTTAGCCTACATGAAATGATTTGTCTGTTACAGAATGTGATAGTAACCTGGCTTTTTAGCATTAAGCTAATGTTACATGATTCGGCAATTGCTAATCAATAAATAGCTAGTTGTGTTTTAACGTCGGGTTAATATTGTGGAGGGGGCTAAATTGTTATGGAAAATAATAATGTAACGTTAGGTAATTACAGTACTCCCACCTTACATTCCTCAGGGACATTTGTATTAGATCTTTTAAGCAGGTGTTATTGCCTTCTGGTTAGCTAATGTTTGCCCTGCAGGTAATAGTCACTTTTCCACCCCTTTATATATTAGGTATAGTTGTAAGTAAAAAAAAAAAAAAGGTCAAAGACAAAGCTATTCGGTTTCTTGTGAGTAAATACACTTCACTGCCGATGTGGGGGGGCGCCACCTAAAATCTTGCCTAGGGCGCCAGATTGGTTAGGGCCGGGCCTGTATATATATATATATATATATATATATATATATATATATATATATATATATATACACTGTTTACAAACCATGTTTAAGCACCAACTAAGTGTGTAAATGGAGGTTCCACTGTATTTTATATACAAGTTTGTACTAATTCTAATTGATTGTTGTACAGTTTGCTGCTCTAATAATTGGGAAAACTACATATTTTTTTCCTAATATCAGACGATAAAGAAAAGGTTATATTTATTGTGTTTTTAAGCAGGGTTATGCACATGTTTAATTCCTCCATCTATGTTGTAGTATGTAGTCAATATACAAATAAATACAATTCAAGTAGTGTAAAACAATCAATCGCTTGTTACAACCATAAAAAGCATCAGGGATTTTCTATTGGAGTTCATCGAACATCAAATTCTGATGTAATTATGTAACTTTGACTTGATTATTCTGTTCAGAGTTGTGGGTATCGCAAAAAGATGTGAATTTTTTTGGCACCGAACGATTCGATTTAGAGTCGATTCTCGATTCAAACCGATTCTCGCAATGTGTTATTTGGTGTCCATCCATCCATCCATCCATCCATCTTCTTCCGCTTATCCGAGGTCGGGTCGCGGGGGCAGCAGCCTAAGCAGGGAAGCCCAGACTTCCCTCTCCCCAGCCACTTCGTCCAGCTCCTCCCGGGGGATCCCGAGGCGCTCCCAGGCCAGCCGGGAGACATAGTCTTCCCAACGTGTCCTGGGTCTTCCCCGTGGCCTCCTACCGGTCGGACATGCCCTAAACACCTCCTTAGGGAGGCGCTCGGGTGGCATCCTGACCAGATGCCCGAACCACCTCATCTGGCTCCTCTCGATGTGGAGGAGCAGCGGCTTTACTTTGAGCTCCTCCCGGATGACAGAGCTTCTCACCCTATCTCTAAGGGAGAGCCCCGCCACCCGGCGGAGGAAACTCATTTCGGCCGCTTGTACCCGTGATCTTGTCCTTTCGGTCATAACCCAAAGCTCATGACCATAGGTGAGGATGGGAACGTAGATCGACCGGTAAATTGAGAGCTTTGCCTTCCGGCTCAGAATCCTTCTTCACCACAACGGATCGATACAGCGTCCGCATTACTGAAGACGCCGCACCGATCCGCCTGTCGATCTCACGATCCACTCTTCCCTCACTCGTGAACAAGACTCCGAGGTACTTCAACTCCTCCACTTGGGGCAAGATCTCCTCCCCAACCCGGAGATGGCACTCCACCCTTTTCCGGGCGAGAACCATGGACTCGGACTTGGAGGTGCTGATTCTCATCCCAGTCGCTTCACACTCGGCTGCGAACCGATCCAGTGAGAGCTGAAGATCCTGGCCAGATGAAGCCATCAGGACCAAATCATCTGCAAAAAGCAGAGACCTAATCCTGCAGCCACCAAACCGGATCCCCTCAACGCCTTGACTGCGCCTAGAAATTCTGTCCATAAAGGTTATGAACAGAATCGGTGACAAAGGGCAGCCTTGGCGGAGTCCAACCCTCACTGGAAACGTGTCCAACTTACTGCCAGCAATGCGGACCAAGCTCTGACACTGATCATACAGGGAGCGGACCGCCACAATCAGACAGTCCGAAACCCCATACTCTCTGAGCACTCCCCACAGGACTTCCCGAGGGACACGGTCGAATGCCTTCTCCAAGTCCACAAAGCACATGTAGACTGGTTGGGCAAACTCCCATGCACCCTCAAGGACCCTGCCGAGAGTATAGAGCTGGTCCACAGTTCCACGACCAGGACGAAAACCACACTGTTCCTCCTGAATCCGAGGTTCGACTATCCGGCGTAGCCTCCTCTCCAGTACACCTGAATAGACCTTACCGGGAAGGCTGAGGAGTGTGATCCCACGATAGCTAGAACACACCCTCCGGTTCCCCTTTTTAAAGAGAGGAACCATCACCCCGGTCTGCCAATCCAGAGGTACCGCCCCCGATGTCCACGCGATGCTGCAGAGTCTTGTCAACCAAGACAGCCCTACAGCATCCAGAGCCTTAAGGAACTCCGGGCGGATCTCATCCACCCCCGGGGCCTTGCCACCGAGGAGCTTTTTAACTACCTCAGCAACCTCAGCCCCAGAAATAGGAGAGCCCACCACAGATTCCCCAGGCACTGCTTCCTTATAGGAAGACGTGTTGGTGGGATTGAGGAGGTCTTCGAAGTATTCCCTCCACCGATCCACAACTTCCGCAGTCGAGGTCAGCAGTCACGGCTTAGAAAAAGATCCTTCTGCTTGCATGGAGATGGCCTAAAAACATATTTATTTTAAATTGACCCTGCCTTCCCCCTGTGACCCCAAAAGGGACAAGCGGTAGAAAATGGATGGATGGATGGTTCTTATGACAAAAAAAAAAAAAAAATACGAATCAACTGAGAATTGGAATGAATTCGGATGTGAATCGACCTTTTTTTTTAATGCAGCCCTTAGGGCCTTTATTTTGTTTTAATTCCTGTCCAGCGCTCTTATTTTGGTTTCCTCTTCC
>NC_084578.2:3600000-3610000 GCF_033978685.3 Nerophis lumbriciformis | reverse complement strand
CAAATACAACGCTGAAATAATATCGTTTTCGGCGATGTTTAATCAATGCTGGGTTCTGACGTTGATTTGACCGTTGAAATTTGGTCATTACCCAACTAATATTCTACAACACATATACAACGTTGAAACAACATGCTTTTTGACGACGTTTAATTAATATTGGGTTGTGACGTTGATTTGACAGTTGAAATGTGGTCATTTCCCAACTAATATTCTACAACACAAACACAACGTTGAAACAACATGCTTTTTGACAACGTTTAATCAATGTCGGGTTCTGACGTGGATTTGACCATTGAATTTTAGTTGTTTCCTAACTAATATTCTACAACACAAATACAACGTTGAAATAATATCGTTTTTGGCGATGTTTAATCAATGCTGGGTTCTGACGTTGATTTGACCGTTGAAATTTGGTCATTTCCCAACCAATATTCTACAACACAAACACAACGTTGAAACAACATGCTTTTTGACAACGTTTATTCAATGTCGGGTTCTGACGTTGATTTGACCGTTGAAATTTGGTCATTTCCCAACCAATATTCTACAACACAAACACAACGTTGAAACAGTATATTTTTTGACAATAATTAATAAATGTTGGTTTCTGTCATTGATTTGACCGTTGAATTTTGGTTATTTCCCAACAAATTTTCTACAACGCAAATACAAGGTTGAAACAACATGCTTTTTGATTATGTTTAATCAATGTCAGGTTGTGATGTTAATTTAACATTGAAATGTGGTCATTTCCCAACTAATATTCTACAACACAAATACAACGTTGAAACAATATGTTTTTTGATAACGTTTAATTAATGTTGGGTTCTGACGTTGATTTGACCGTTGAAATTTGGTCATTTCCCAACCAATATTCTACAACACAAATATAACGTTGAAACAGTATATTTTTTGACAATAATTAATAAATGTTGGTTTCTGTCATTGATTTGACCGTTGAATTTTGGTCAATTCCCAACCAATATTCTACAACACAAATACAACGTTGAAACAACATGCTTTTTGACAACGTTTAATCAATGTCGGGTTCTGACGTGGATTTGACCATTGAATTTTTGTTGTTTCCTAACTAATATTCTACAACACAAATACAACGTTGAAATAATATCGTTTTTGGCGATGTTTAATCAATGTTGGGTTCTGACGTTTATTTGACCATTGAAATTTGGTCATTTCCCAACCAATATTCTACAACACAAACACAACGTTGAAACAACATGCTTTTTGACAACGTTTATTCAATGTCGGGTTCTGACGTTTATTTGACCGTTGAAATTTGGTCATTTCCCAACCAATATTCTACAACACAAATACAACGTTGAAACAATATGTTTTTTGATAACGTTTAATTAATGTTGGGTTCTGACGTTGATTTGACCATTGAAATTTGGTCATTTCCCAACCAATATTCTACAACACAAATATAACATTGAAACAGTATATTTTTTGACAATAATTAATAAATGTTGGTTTCTGTCATTGATTTGACCGTTGAATTTTGGTCAATTCCCAACCAATATTCTACAACACAAATACAACGTTGAAACAACATGCTTTTTGACAACGTTTAATCAATGTCGGGTTCTGACGTGGATTTGACCATTGAATTTTAGTTGTTTCCTAACTAATATTCTACAACACAAATACAACGTTGAAATAATATCGTTTTTGGCGATGTTTAATCAATGTTGGGTTCTGACGTTTATTTGACCATTGAAATTTGGTCATTTCCCAACCAATATTCTACAACACAAACACAACGTTGAAACAACATGCTTTTTGACAACGTTTATTCAATGTCGGGTTCTGACGTTGATTTGACCGTTGAAATTTGGTCATTTCCCAACCAATATTCTACAACACAAACACAACGTTGAAACAGTATATTTTTTGACAATAATTAATAAATGTTGGTTTCTGTCATTGATTTGACCGTTGAATTTTGGTTATTTCCCAACAAATTTTCTACAACGCAAATACAAGGTTGAAACAACATGCTTTTTGATTATGTTTAATCAATGTCAGGTTGTGATGTTAATTTAACATTGAAATGTGGTCATTTCCCAACTAATATTCTACAACACAAATACAACGTTGAAACAATATGTTTTTTGATAACGTTTAATTAATGTTGGGTTCTGACGTTGATTTGACCGTTGAAATTTGGTCATTTCCCAACCAATATTCTACAACACAAATATAACGTTGAAACAGTATATTTTTTGACAATAATTAATAAATGTTGGTTTCTGTCATTGATTTGACCGTTAAATTTTGGTTATTTCCCAACAGATATTCTACAACACAAATACAATGTTGAAACAACATGCTTTTTGACGACGTTTAATCAATGTCAGGTTGTGATGTTGATTTAACATTGGAATGTGGTCATTTTCAAACTAATATTCCGCAACACAAATACAAGGTTGAAACAACATGCTTTTTAATGACGTTTAATCAATGTTGGGTTCTGACGTTGATTTGACCGTTGAAATTTGGTCATTACCCAACTAATATTCTACAACACATATACAACGTTGAAACAACATGCTTTTTGACGACGTTTAATTAATATTGGGTTGTGACGTTTATTTGACCATTGAATTTTTGTTGTTTCCTAACTAATATTCTACAACACAAATACAACGTTGAAATAATATCGTTTTCGGCGATGTTTAATCAATGTTGGGTTCTGACGTTGATTTGACCGTTGAAATTTGGTCATTTCCCAACCAATATTCTACAACACAAATACAAGGTTGAAACAACATGCTTTTTGACGACGTTTAATTAATATTGGGTTGTGACGTTGATTTGACAGTTGAAATGTGGTCATTTCCCAACCAATATTCTACAACACAAACACAACGTTGAAACAACATGCTTTTTGACAACATTTAATCAATGTCGGGTTCTGACGTTTATTTGACCATTGAATTTTAGTTGTTTCCTAACTAATATTCTACAACACAAATACAACGTTGAAATAATATCGTTTTTGGCGATGTTTAATCAATGCTGGGTTCTGACATTGATTTGACCGTTGAAATTTGGTCATTTCCCAACCAATATTCTACAACGCAAACAAAACATTGAAACAACATGCTTTTTGACGACGTTTAATCAATGTTGGGTTCTGACGTTGATTTGACCGTTGAAATTTGGTCATTTCCCAACCAATATTCTACAACACAAACACAACGTTGAAACAACATGCTTTTTGACAACGTTTAATCAATGTCGGGTTCTGACGTGGATTTGACCATTGAATTTTTGTTGTTTCCTAACTAATATTCTACAACACAAATACAACGTTGAAATAATATCGTTTTCGGCGATGTTTAATCAATGCTGGGTTCTGACGTTGATTTGACCGTTGAAATTTGGTCATTACCCAACTAATATTCTACAACACAGATACAACGTTGAAACAACGTGCTTTTTGACGACGTTTAATTAATGTTGGGTTCTGACGTTGATTTGACCGTTGAAATTTGGTCATTTCCCCAACCAATATTCTACAACACAAATAAAACGTTGAAACAACATGCTTTTTGATGACATTAAATCAATGTCAGGTTGTGACGTTGATTTGACCATAGAATTTTGGTCATTTTCCAACCAATATTTTACAACACAAATACAACGTTGAAACAACATGCTTTTTAACAACGTTTAATCAATGTCGGGTTCTGACGTGGATTTGACCATTGAATTTTGGTTGTTTCCTAACTAATATTCTACAACACAAATACAACGTTGAAACAATATGTTTTTTGACAACGTTTAATTAATTTTGGGTTCTGACGTTGATTTGACCGTTGAAATTTGGTCATTTCCCAACCAATATTCTACAACACAAATATAACGTTGAAACAGTATATTTTTTGACAATAATTAATAAATGTTGGTTTCTGTCATTGATTTGACCGTTGAATTTTGGTTATTTCCCAACAAATATTCTACAACACAAATACAACGTTGAAACAACATGCTTTTTGATTATGTTTAATCAATGTCAGGTTGTGATGTTAATTTAACATTGAAATGTGGTCATTTCCCAACTAATATTCTACAACACAGATACAAGGTTGAAACAGTATATTTTTTGACAACGTTTACTTAATGTTGGGTTCTGACGTTGATTTGACCGTTGAAATTTGGTCATTTCCCAACTAATATTCTACAACACAAATACAACGTTGAAACAATATGTTTTTTGATAACGTTTAATCAATGTTGGGTTCTGACGTGGATTTGACCATTGAATTTTTGTTGTTTCCTAACTAAAATTCTACAACACAAATACAACGTTGAAATAATATCGTTTTTGGCGATGTTTAATCAATGCTGGGTTCTGACGTTGAATTGACCGTTGAAATTTGGTCATTACCCAACTAATATTCTACAACACAGATACAACATTGAAACAACATGCTTTTTAACAACATTTAAGCAATGTTGGGTTCTGACGAGGATTTGACCATTGAAATTTGTTCATTTTCCCAACCAATATTCTACAACACAGATACAAGGTTGAAACAACATGCTTTTTGACGACGTTTAATTAATGTTGGGTTCTGACGTTGATTTGACCGTTGAAATGTGGTCATTCTCCCAACCAATATTCTACAACACAAATATAACGTTGAAACAACATGCTTTTTGATTATGTTTAATCAATGTCAGGTTGTGACATTGATTTGACCATTGCATTTTGGTCATTACCCAACTAATATTCTACAACACAGATACAATGTTGAAACTATGTTTTTTGACAACGTTTAATTAATGTTGGGTTCTGACGTTGATTTGACCGTTGAAATTTGGTAATTTCCCAACCAATATTCTACAACACAAATACAAGGTTGAAACAACATGCTTTTTGACAACGTTTAATTAATGTTGGGTTCTGACGTTGATTTGACCATTGAAATTTGGTCATTTCCCAACCAATATTCTACGACACAAATATAACGTTGAAACAGTATATTTTTTGACAATAATTAATAGATATTGGTTTCAGTCATTGATTTGACCATTGAATTTTGGTCATTTCCCAAATAATATTCTACAACACAGATACAACGTTGAAACAACATGTTTTTTTGACAACGTTTGATCAATGTCGGGTTCTGACGTTGATTTGACCGTTGAAATGTGGTCATTTTCCCAACCAATATTCTACAACACAAATACAACGTTGAAACAATTTGCTTTTTGATGACATTTAATCAATGTCAGGTTGTGACGTTGATTTGACCATTGAATTTTGGTCATTTCCCAACCAATATTCTACAACACAAATATAACGTTGAAACGGTCATGTCTGTGTAATCATGTTTTGTTTTAAGTCATGTTTTGTTTAGTTTCTGGCTTTTCACTCCCTTGTCTTGTTTGCATGATTACCCATTAGTTTCACCTGTTCCACGTTCGGACTCATTGTGCACTCTTGTTTGTCACCATAGCAACCATTAGTTTTCACCTGTCACGTCACGCACCTGTTTCACGTTTTGAGTCACGCACCTGCTTTCACTAATCATGTCTGTAGTATTTAAGTTCATTCATTTTCTGTTGTTGGTCCTGACGACATCCCCGCATTCTTACCCCTGTCACACTCTATGTACCTCTGCGCACTTCATGCCATGTCAAGTAAGTTTTGTTTCGATTCACGCCACAGTTAGTGTTTTGTTTAATTGTTCATAGTTTCTGCCAATGTGCAAGTTTTGTGTTTAAAGTCTAGTTTTGTACCTCCGCCCCTGTGCGCGTGTTTGATCATTTTCTTTGTGGTTATAGTGTTAAATAAATAATGTATTTACCTTCACGCCACATCCGGTCCAAATGTTCATTTGCACCTCGGGAGAACAAACCAAGCCAAAGTCCAAGTCGTGACAGAAACAGTATATTTTTTGACAATAATTAATAAATATTGGTTTCTGTCATTGATTTGACCATTGAATTTTGGTCATTTCCCAACCAATATTCTACAACACAGATACAACGTTAAAACAACATGCTTTTTGATGACATTTAATCAATGTTAGGTTGTGACGTTGATTTGACCATTGAATTTTGGTCATTATCCAACTAATATTCTACAACACAAATACAACGTTGAAACAATATGTTTTTTGACAACGTTTAATTAATGTTGGGTTCTGACGTTGATTTGACCGTTGAAATTTGGTCATTTCCCAACCAATATTCTACAACACAAATATAACGTTGAAACAGTATATTTTTTGACAATAATTAATAAATGTTGGTTTCTGTCATTGATTTGACCGTTGAATTTTGGTTATTTCCCAACAAATATTCTACAACACAAATACAACGTTGAAACAACATGCTTTTTGATGACGTTTAATCAATGTCAGGTTGTGACGTTGATTTAACATTGGAATGTGGTCATTTCCAAACTAATATTCTACAACACAAATACAACGTTGAAACAGTATATTTTTTGACAACGTTAACTTAATGTTGGGTTCTGATGTTGATACAACCATTGAATTTTGGTCATTTCCCAACTAATATTCTACAACACAAATACAACGTTGAAACAACATGCTTTT
This sequence comes from Nerophis lumbriciformis, assembly GCF_033978685.3. NCBI lineage: Eukaryota > Metazoa > Chordata > Actinopteri > Syngnathiformes > Syngnathidae > Nerophis > Nerophis lumbriciformis. The sequence continues at coordinate 3,603,401 of NC_084578.2, read as the reverse complement.
TGATAATGTTTAATCAATGTCGGGTTCTGACGTGGATTTGACCATTGAATTTTTGTTGTTTCCTAACTAATATTCTACAACACAAATACAACGTTGAAATAATATCGTTTTTGGCGATGTTTAATCAATGTTGGGTTCTGACGTTTATTTGACCATTGAAATTTGGTCATTTCCCAACAAATATTCTACAACACAAATACAAGGTTGAAACAACATGCTTTTTGATGATGTTTAATCAATGTCAGGATGTGATGTTGATTTAACATTGGAATGTGGTCATTTCCAAACCAATATTCCACAACACAAATACAACGTTGAAACAACATGCTTTTTAATGACGATTAATCAATGTTGGGTTCTGACGTTGATTTGACCGTTGAAATGTGGTCATTTTCCCAACCAATATTCTACAACACAAATACAACGTTGAAACAACATGCTTTTATTTTATTTGCATACTTGCCGACCCCCCCGATTTCCCGGATTTCAGTGCCTCTCACAGAAAACTCCCGGGAAGGTACAGCATTTAGCGCCCTCTACAATCTGTACAAACAGCGTGCCAGCCCAGCCCAGCCCAGCCCAGCCCAGCCCAGGTCAGCCTCTTGATATATGCATCTTTTTAACACAACATAAACACAACAGAACAAATACCCAGAATCCCATGCAGCCCTAACTCTTCCGGGATACATTATACACCCCTGCTACCACCAAACCCCGCCCCCACCCTAACCCTGCTTCCTCACACATCAACCAACCCCCCTCTGTGCGTCGGTTGAGGTGGGCGGGGTTTGGTAGCGGGGGTGTATAATGTAGCCCGGAAGAGTTAGGGCTGCATGGGATTCTGGGTATTTGTTCTGTTGTGTTTATGTTGTGCTACGGTGCAGATGTTCTCCCGAAATGTGTTTGTCATTCTTGTTTGGTGTGGGTTCACAGTGTGGCGCATTATTAGTAAGAGTGTTAAAGTTTTTTTATACCGCAACCGTCAGTGTAACCTGTGTGGTTGTTGACCAAGTATGCCTTGCTGTCACATACGCGAGGAAGCAGAAGCCCCAAATAATGTGTGGCTGGGCCGGCACACTGGTTGTAGTGGGCGCTAAATGTTGTACCATCACGGCAAGTTTGAGAGAATACGTGTCCTGAATTCGTAGTCTGCCGGAAAAATCGGGAGGTTTGACAAGTATGACGCTGTCAAGCGCCATTCATATAAAACCCGCGGGCCGCACTAACATTCAATTTTCATATTAAGGTGTGGGCCGCATGTCTGAGACCCTTGGTTTGTACGTAGCACAAAGCAAAAAAAAAACTTTGTATGCAGTGTTATTTCATTTTAAATTTCAAAAGATTTTTGTGGCTCCCATTGTTTTCTTTCATTTGTGAAACTGGTCAAAATGGCTCTTTGAGTGGTAAAGGTTACCGACCCCTAGTTTAGCCCAACAATTCGAACATCATTAGGACATAAATATATAAGAATTAGGGGCCCCAAAAAAATTTAAAAATCAGATTAATTGTGATTCTTATTTGTAATAATTCCAAAAAATAAAATAAAAATATGGATTTTTGATTTTTTTTTACTAATCTGTCCAGCCACTCAGACAAGTCATATAGTTACCATACCATACCATAGCAACTTTATTTATAAAGCCCTTTAGTTGAAGAACATAGGGCTGTACACCACAAAGAAATAGAGGCAAAGGACAGACTAAAAAATAACATTTAAAACAGAAATAAAAATACACATTGAAAAAGCAAATACAAATTACCCTAAGAACAGTTTGTTGGATAAAAAGCAGTAAAAAAAGTTAAAAACAGTTAAAAAAGTTAAAAGTTAAAAATAGTTTAAAGTCTCATGCTGGGTTAAAAGCCAGTGAATAAAAATGGGTTTTAAGAAGAGTGTCATGTCTGTGTGATCATGTTTTTGTTTTTGGTCATGTTCGTTTTGGTTTTTGGACTTTTTGTGCACTTTTGTTTTGTCACCATAGCAACAATTAGTTTTCACCTGTCACGTCACGCACCTGTTTCACATTTTGAGTCACGCACCTGTTTTCGTTAATCATGTCTATAGTATTTAAGTTCATTGTTTTCAGTTTGTCGTTCTGACGACATCTCCACATTTATGCTTCTGCACACTCTCCACACAGCCTTAAGACCCTTGCTGCTATTTTTTCATGTCCATCGTTCATGTTGCTCCTTTTTGTCCATGCCAAGTAAGTTTTGTTTATTATTGCCACAGTTAGTGTTTTTTGTTGTTCATAGTTTTTGCCTTTGTGCAAGTATTTGGTTTCATAGTTTGTTCTCCGCCATTGTGCGCGCCTTTTGTTTACTTCCTGTTTTTGTAGTTTAAATAAAAATGTACTTACATTCCCGTCTCGCCCGAGCCAACTTTCCGTTGCATCCCGGAAAAAGCATACACCCAAGACCAAGTTTTGACAGTATGTCGTCAGCACGACAAACTGAAAACAATGAACTTAAATACTATAGACATCATTAACGAAAACAGGTGCATGACTCAAAATGTGAAACAGGTGCGTGACGTGACAGGTGAAAACTAATTGTTGCTATGGTGACAAAACAAAAGTGCACAAAAAGTCCAAAAACCAAAACGAACATGACCAAAACAAAAACCTGATCACACAGACATGACAAAGGGTCTTAGAAATAACCAAATACCGTATTTTCCGCACTATTAGCCGCACCTAAAAACCACAAATTTACTCAAAAGCTGACAGTGCGGCTTTTAACCCGGTGCGCTTTATATATGGATTAATATTAAGATTCATTTTCATAAAGTTTCGGTCTCGCAACTACGGTAAACAGCCACCATCTTTTTTCCCCGTAGAAGAGGAAGTGCTTCTTCTTCTACGCAAGCAACCGCCAAGGTAAGCACCCGCCCCCATAGAACAGGAAGCGCTTCTTCTTCTACTGTAAGCAACCACCCGCCCGCGTAGAAGAAGAAAAAGCGCGCGGATATTACCGTACGTTTCATTTCCTTTGTGTGTTTACATCTGTAAAGACCACAAAATGGCTCCTACTAAGCGACAGGGATCCGGTTCATGAAAAGACGCAATCTCTCCATCCGCACACGGACTACTATTTCACAGCAACTGCCTAAAGACTTTCAAGAAAAGCTGGCTACTTTCCGTGCATATTGTAAAAACAAGATAGCTGAAAAAAAGATCCGGCCAGAGAACATTATCAACATGGACGAGGTTCCACTGACTTTTGATATTCCTGTGAACCGCACTGTGGATACAACGGGAGCACGTACGGTGAATATTCGCACCACAGGGAATGAGAAGTCATCCTTCACTGTGGTTCTAGCTTGCCATGCTAATGGCCAGAAACTTCCACCCATGGTGATATTCAAAAGGAAGACCTTGCCAAAAGAGACCTTTCCAGCCGGC
>NC_084578.2:3582500-3595000 GCF_033978685.3 Nerophis lumbriciformis | reverse complement strand
GGCCCATCACTATGAGACACTTCTCGTAAATACAGACACCGTTTGGAAACAATTAAGGTATGTAAATAAACATGTATAATATATTTCTGTGTAAATAACTCACTTCACAACGTATATATCTGCGGTGTGGCTAATTTATGAAAAAAAAAAAATATTGTCAAATTTAGTGGGTGCGGCTTATACACCGGTGCTCTTTGTAGTCTGGAAAATACGGTAATTTTCCACCAAATGGGAAAAAAAAACCATGTTATTTTGTAGACTAACAGATACTACATTGCTTTATTTGGAAACAATTAAGGTATGTAAATAAACATTTACAAAATATTTATGTGTAAATAACTTATTTCACAACGTATATATCTGCGGCTAATATATGGAAAATATATTTTTCCTACTGAAATTTAGTGGGTGCGGCTTATATACCGGTGTGCTCTATAATCCGGAAAATATGGAAGGTTTATTTGTACAAAGTATTGGTACCAGATTGGTCTCGCCAATACCAGCCTGAATTTTACTCGGTATCGGATGGGAAAGAAAATCAGTGGTATGGCACATCACTATGAGAAGCTTCGTAAATACAGACACCGTTTGGAAACAATTAAGGTATGTAAATAAACATTTATAATATATGTATGTGTAAATAACTCACTTCACAATGTATATATCTGCGGTGTGGCTAATTTATGAAGAAAAAAAAATATTGTCAAATTTAGTGGGTGCGGCTTATAAACCGGTGCTCTTTGTAGTCTGGAAAGTACGGTAATTTTCCACCAAATGGGGAAAAAAACATGTTATTTTGTAGACTAACAGATACTACATTGCTTTATTTAGAAACAATTAAGGTATGTAAATAAACAGTTACAAAATATTTATGTGTAAATAACTCACTTCACAACGTAAAGAAAATATATTTTTCCTTCTCAAATTAAGTGTGGGTGCGGCTTATATACCGGTGTGCTCTATAATCCGGAAAATATGGAAGGTTTATTTGCACAAAGTATTGGTACCAGATTGGTCTCGCCAATACCAGCCTGAATTTTACTCGGTATCGGGTGGGAACGAAATTCAGTGGTATGGCACATCACTATGAGACGCTTCGTAAATACAGACACCGTTTGGAAACAATTAAGGTATTCACAACGTATATATCTGCGGTGTGTCTAATTTATGAAAAACATTGTTTTCTTGTCAAATTTAGTGGGTGCGGCTTATAGTTTAGTAGTCTGGAAAATACGGTAATTTTCCACCAAATGGGAAAAAACATGTTATGTTGTATCCTAACAGATACTACATCACTTCATTTGGAAACAATTAAGGTAAATACGTCTGTAACCGGTTTCATATGTTGTGAACTTACAGTCGGGACTGGTCTCAAACTGGAAACTGGGACTGCTGGCTCCGTATCCCGCCGCCGTGCGGGCTCTGATCTGCAGCAGGTAGGCCGTGTTGGGCTTAAGACCGTTCAGAGTCACGTTACAACCCCGGGCCCGGAGGATGGTGTAGCTGGTCTCCTGCTCCTCCTGGAAGATAAAGAGGCAGGCGTGGAGACGGAGAAATTAAATCCACAGCCCGGGGTGTGAATATTAATGGCTGCAACATGTGGAGGGTATGGTATGAGAAGGCGGGCTGTCATTCGCGCGCACACCCAAACAATGCGGACAGTTTTGACAGCATCCCACCCTTTGTCGGGTGAATTATGGCCTTTCTGTTTTACGACGTCTCTCCTGCTGATCTACGCTGATAAAGCAGTGCACAGATTCTACACCTTGCAACCAGATGTGGACGGAAGAAAAAAAGAAAACATCGAACAAAAGACAGTAAATACAATGATAATCAAACTTGGAATTGAATTTTATGGAGCGACATTTGTAGACTAGTTCATCCTCCTGAGAACCAGCGTCCTCTGCAATGGACAAGTGTGGATGTGCATGTATGGTGTGTAGTTTAAAGCAGTGTTTCTTCCCATCGTTGGGCAACCAGCGCCCCCTAGAGGAACGCCAACTAATATTTGTATGGGCTGCAGCGCTATTCAGTTGTAATGCACTTTTCCACCACTTGTGGCAGTAGTGACAAAATTGAAAAAAACAGAAGAAGTATGTAGCTAAAGTCATAGAGAAGTTTCTTAAGCGCAAAAAGTATGACTAAAGTAGTGAAGCTGTATTTTTATTTGCACTTTCAATGTATTGTACAGTACATCCATCCATCCATCTTCTTCCGCTTATCCGAGGTCGGGTCGCGGGGGCAGCAGCCTAAGCAGGGAAGCCCAGACTTCCCTCTCCCCAGCCACTTCGTCCAGCTCCTCCCGGGGGATCCCGAGGCGTTCCCAGGCCAGCCGGGAGACATAGTCTTCCCAACGTGTCCTGGGTCTTCCCCGTGGCCTCCTACCGGTCGGACGTGCCCTAAACACCTCCCGAGGGAGGCGATCGGGTGGCATCCTGACCAGATGCCCGAACCACCTCATCTGGCTCCTCTCCATGTGGAGGAGCAGCGGCTTTACTTTGAGCTCCTCCCGGATGGCAGAGCTTCTCACCCTATCTCTAAGGGAGAGCCCCGCCACCCGGCGGAGGAAACTCATTTCGGCCGCTTGTACCCGTGATCTTGTCCTTTTGGTCATAACCCAAAGCTCATGACCATAGGTGAGGATGGGAACGTAGATCGACCGGTAAATTGAGAGCTTTGCCTTCCGGCTCAGCTCCTTCTTCACCACAACAGATCGATACAGCGTCCGCATTACTGAAGACGCCGCACCGATCCGCCTGTCGATCTCACGATCCACTCTTCCCTCACTCGTGAACAAGACTCCGAGGTACTTGAACTCCTCCACTTGGGGCAGGGTCTCCTCCCCAACCCGAAGATGGCATTCCACCCTTTTCCGGGCGAGAACCATGGACTCGGACTTGGAGGTGCTGATTCTCATCCCAGTCGCTTCACACTCGGCTGCGAACCGATCCAGCGAGAGCTGAAGATCCTGGCCAGATGAAGCCATCAGGACCACATCATCTGCAAAAAGCAGAGACCTAATCCTGCAGCCACCAAACCAGATCCCCTCAACGCCTTGACTGCGCCTAGAAATTCTGTCCATAAAAGTTCAGAACAGAATGGGTGACAAAGGGCAGCCTTGGCGGAGTCCAACCCTCACTGGAAACGTGTCCGACTTACTGCCGGCAATGCGGACCAAGCTCTGACACTGATCATACAGGGAGCGGACCGCCAAAATCAGACAGTCCGATACCCCATACTCTCTGAGCACTCCCCACAGGACTTCCCGAGGGACACGGTCGAATGCCTTCTCCAAGTCCACAAAACACATGTAGACTGGTTGGGCAAACTCCCATGCACCCTCAAGGACCCTGCCGAGAGTATAGAGCTGGTCCACAGTTCCACGACCAGGACGAAAACCACACTGTTCATCCTGAATCCGAGGTTCGACTATCCGGCGTAGCCTCCTCTCCAGTACACCTGAATAGACCTTACCGGGAAGGCTGAGGAGTGTGATCCCACGATAGTTAGAACACACCCTCCGGTTCCCCTTCTTAAAGAGAGGAACCACCACCCCGGTCTGCCAATCCAGAGGTACCGCCCCCGATGTCCACGCGATGCTGCAGAGTCTTGTCAACCAAGACAGCCCCACAGCATCCAGAGCCTTAAGGAACTCCGGGCGGATCTCATCCACCCCCGGGGCCCTGCCACCGAGGAGCTTTTTAACTACCTCAGCAACCTCAGCTCCAGAAATAGAAGAGCCCACCACAGATTCCCCAGGTACTGCTTCCTCATAGGAAGACGTGTTGGTGGGATTGAGGAGGTCTTCGAAGTATTCCCTCCACCGATCCACAACATCCGCAGTCGAGGTCAGCAGAACACCATCCTCATCATACACGGTGTTGATAGTGCACTGCTTCCCCTTCCTGAGGCGGTGGATGGTGGTCCAGAATCGCTTCGAAGCCGTCCGGAAGTCGTTTTCCATGGCTTCCCCGAACTCCTCCCATGTCCGAGTTTTTGCCACCGCAACCGCTGAAGCCGCACACCGCTTGGCCTGTCGGTACCTGTCCGCTGCCTCAGGAGTCCTATGAGCCAAAAGAACCCGATAGGACTCCTTCTTCAGCTTGACGGCATCCCTCACCGCCGGTGTCCACCAATGGGTTCTAGGATTACCGCCACGACAGGCACCAACTACCTTGCGGCCACAGCTCCAATCAGCTGCCTCGACAATAGAGGCGCGGAACATGGTCCACTCGGACTCAATGACAGTACATATTCCGTACAATTGACCACTAAATGGTAACACCCGGATAAGTTTTTCAACTTGTTTAAGTCGGGGTCCACGTTAATCAATTCATGGTAAATGGTGAAAATAAGGCTTAAAAAAATCCTGGAATTTTTTGGAACTTGGGAAAAAAAGGCAGTTTGATTGTCCAAGGCGGGTGGAGTGTGTGGATAGTGGAACGGTTCAAACCGGTTGAGAAACGTGGAAACTGCGCAAGTTCGAAAAATGGCCCATTCATTTCCAAGGGGGAAAAAAAGACCCAGAAAACCGAAAATTCTGGGTAATCTAGGATTGTTTGTGTGTTTTTTGGGGAGTAGCTCAAAGGGGCAACATGTTGTGTGTTCAACATGTGGAGAACAGTGTGGGTTGATGGTTGAAAGATCGGAATTGGGTAAAAAATGGCGCACAATTTTGAGAATTTAGGATATTGTTGAACTAGTAATACATCCATTCAGTTGAATGGGAATTTCTTAGAAATTTGGGAATTTCGGGGAAAAAAATGGATTTTTGGAAAATATTGGTAATACGATAATTGTCCTAGATGGTATGAATGGGTTGGTGATGGGATTTTTCAAAACGGTTGAAAAATGTTGACATAGTAACAGTTTGATATTAAATGGAATGGAATTTCGGAAAACCCGGGAATTTGTAAGAAAAGCAACATGGTAGTTTTGTTGTCCCAACGGTGGAAAAATGTGGACTGTAAAAAATGTCCAGGAAGAGGTTTGATTGATTGATTGAAACTTTTATTAGTAGATTGCACAGTACAGTACATATTTCGTACAATTGACCACTAAATGGTAACACCATAATACGTTTTTTAACGTGTTTAAGTCGGGGTCCACGTTAATCAATTCTTGGTAAAAGGTGAAAATAAGGCTTTGGAAAACCGTGAATCCTGGAATTTTTTGGAACTTGGAAAAAAGCAGTTTGATTGTCCAAGGCGGGTGGAGCGTGTGGATGGTGGAACGGTTCGAATTGGGTAAAAAATTGCGCACAATTTTGAGAATTTAGGATATTGTTGAACTATTAATACATCCATTCATTTGAATGGGAATTTCTTAGAAATTTGGGAATTTCGGGAAAAACAGGATTTTTTGAAAATTGGTAATACAATAATTGTCCTAGATGGTATGAATGAGTTGGTGATGGAATTTTTCAAAACGGTTGAAAAATGTTGACATAGTAACAGTTTGATATTTAATGGAATGGAATTTCGGGAAAACCGTGAATTTGTATGAAAAGAAAAATTGTGGTTTTGTTGTCCCAACTAAGAGGCGTGTTTTGAGGGTGGAATGGTCAAAAATGGTTGAAAAATGTGTCTTGTGCAAACTGGGAACCTTGGGAAAATCCTGTAATTTTTTGGAACTTGGAAAAAGGTAGTTTGATTGTCCGAGGCGGGTGGAGCGTGTGGACGGTGGAATGTTTCAAATCGGTTGAGAAACGTGGAATATGGAGAGGTTTAAATATTGCTCATTCATTGTCAATGGGGAGAAAATTACTGGAAATTCTGGGAAAAATGGGAATTTTGGGATAGGGACAACTTGTTTTGCATTTGACAAGTGAAGAACAGTGTGGGTTGATGGTTGAAAGGTCGGAATCGGGTAAAAAAAATGGCGCAATTTCTGGAGAATTGTGGGCATTGTAGAACTATGAATATGTCCGTTCATTTGAATGGGAATTTTCTAGAAATGTGGGAATTTCGGGAAAAAAGGAAATAGGTAATACAATAATTGTCCTAGATGGTATGAATGGGTTGGTGATGGAATTTTTCAAAATGGTTGAACAATGTTGACGTAGTAACAGTTTGATATTAAATGGAATGGAATTTCGGAAAACCCGGGAATTTGTACGAAAAGCAAAATGCTAGTTTTGTTGTCCCAACAGTGGAACAATGTGGACTGTGAAAACTTACCAAGAAGAGGTGAAAATAAGGCTTCGGAAAACCGGGAATCCTGGATTTTTTTTGGAACTTGGAAAAAGGCAGTTTGATTGTCCAAGGCGTGTGGAGTGTGTGTGGATGGTGGAACGGTTCGAATCGGTTGAGAAACGTGGAAACTGCGCAAGTTCGAAAAATGGTCCATTCATTTCCAAGGGGGACAAAAGACCCAGAAACCCGAGAATTCTAGGGGGACAAAAGACCCAGAAACCCGAGAAAAACAAAAGACCCAGAAACCCGAGAATTCTAGGGGGACAAAAGACCCAGAAACCCGAGAATTCTAGGGGGACAAAAGACCCAGAAACCCGAGAAAAACAAAAGACCCAGAAACCCGAGAATTCTAGGGGGACAAAAGACCCAGAGACCCGAGAATTCTAGGGGGACAAAAGACCCAGAAACCCGAGAATTCTAGGGGGACAAAAGACCCAGAAACCCGAGAAAAACAAAAGACCCAGAAACCCGAGAATTCTAGGGGGACAAAAGACCCAGAAACCCGAGAATTCTAGGGGGACAAAAGACCCAGAGACCCGAGAATTCTAGGGGGACAAAAGACCCAGAAACCCGAGAATTCTGGGTAATGTAGGATTTTAGCCGAACGTTTTGATACTTGAACGGTTCCGATCGGATGAAAACTGTGGTCTGTTTGGGCATTCACACAATTATTGAATCCCAGGTTAGGTTAGACTTCTAGACTCAGACTTAGACTTCGACCTAGACTTAGCTAGAAAGACAAGATAACTGGGCATCATAGCTTCTTAATACTTTGCCAAAATGACACGATCATTGCAAGAGTTGAACTGCAGAAGACGGAGAGAAAACGTCAAACTGATATGGTCTCTGACTGCGACTCAGGTGGGTGGGCATACGCCCCACGGGTGGGTATACCCCCCCCCTGCAGCTGTCGTTAAAATGCCATTTAGAGGAATGACTACCGAGCCATTATAGTGACCCCCTATCACGTTTCTGCAACCTCCCAGCCTCACAACTCAAGTCAAGCAGACAAATGGCTGAAGATTAACAAGGAAGGAGAATAAAAGACTTATTCAACAATCCTAAGAACAAGCCTAGTTCATGTCTTTTACTCTGTAACTGCTTATTAAACACCCCGTCCTTAACACACGCACGGACAATAGAGGAGAACTTCACGGCCGGTAATGGCCGGGATCAGACTTTTATAGCGCATACAGATTGTTAAGTGTGTTGTCACGTAACTGATACATCAGGATCAGTCTTCATGACCACCATAAATCTAATCACCGCTTGTCGCCAGTCAATGCTCGGGACAGCAGGGGATCCCTTAAAAAATTACGCACAGGTGTGGTAAGAGGACCGTGTGTGTGTGTGTGTGTGTGTGTGTGTGTGTGTGTGTGTGTGTGTGTGTGTGTTCTTGTATTGCTGCCATTCTTGAGACAAGAAGAAGGAAAAGTATCTTCCATATGAGGAGGTGTGAACAAGTGATGACATAAATCATGGTCCCAATAACATCGCATCTAATAGAGAATGTCTCATTTGCACCCCTGCTGGTGACATCTATCAACATATGAAATAACAAGTGTGTGTAAAAAATTTGAAGTGTTCCCCCTCTGACCAACAGATGTAACAACAAGTGTGTGTAAGAAATTGAAAGGCACCCCCTTTGGCCAAACGTAATTAAAAATATATATATACATATTTACTGTATATAGAGACATACTGTAATAACGTGAAGTAAATAATGAAGATTAAAAACCAATTACCAAAAATAAAAAAAATTAAAATAAGCTAAAAGCAATCTTTTTCTCACGTGTCAACTTTTTTCTTATAAAATTGGGAACAATTTCTCATATTATTTCTGTTTTGATAATATTGCAATCTTTTTGTATGTCAAATTATTACTTTTTCAGGCAAAATGGAGGCAATAGTCATATAAAATTCTGACTTTTATCACAATATTGCCAATTTTTGTTGTTGTTCTTGTAAAACAGTGACACTTTTGTCATCATTTTTGCAGAGTACAATTCAGATTATTATGATATTGCCAACATTTTAAAGTTTTCTTATAAAATGGTAACTTTTGTCAACTTACGACTCTTTTCACAAAATTTCCAAAATGCTAAAATTTCTGGTAAAATTGCGACTGTTCGAGTAGAATTCCAACTTTTATCATAACACAACAAATGTTAAGTTTTTCTTGTAAAAGTTTGACTTGTGTTGGGTAAAATGACAACTTTTATTATAATACTGCCAACATTCTAAGTTTTTCTTGTGAAATTCCAACTAATTTTTCGCAACAAGCTTTTTTATATTTGCACAGTATGTATATATTATTAATGTTGTAAATACACATCTTTATATATCTAGAAAGGGTGGTCCTAAAGAGGTAGGCATTTTTCTCAGGTCTTAAGAAGGTAAAAAAATACTAGAATGTGTGTGTGTGTTCTTGTATTTCTAGCCTTCTTGAGACATTAAGAAGGAAAGGTATCTTCCATATGAGGAGGTGTGAACAAGTGATGACATAAATCAATAACATTGCATCTAATAGAGAATGTCTCATTAGCACCCCTGCTGGTGAAATCTATTAAAATGAGGGTGGTCCCAAAATGGAGGGATTTTTCAAATTGACTGTGTGTCGCTTTTAAAAGTGCTCCCCCTCTGGTCAACATATGAAATAACAAGTGTGTGTAAAAAAAAAAATTGAAGTGCTCCCCCTCTGGTCAACATATGAAATAACAAGTGTGCGTAAAAAAAAGTTGAAGTGCTCCACCTCTGGCGTGTGAGAAATTGAAACGCGCCCTCTTTGGCCAAAATTAAGTTAAAAAAAATGAATAAATATGTATATAGAGACATGCTGTAATAACTTGAAGTAAATAATGAAGATTAAAAACAAATTGCAAACAAAAAATTCAAAAAAAAGTGTTTTTCTCACTTTTTCTCACAATGCGTCAACTTTTTTTTCTTATAAAATTGGGAACAATTTCTCATGTTCTTTCTGTTTCTATAATATTGCAAAATGTTCTCTTTTAATGTAAAATGATCACTTTTTAATGCAAAATGGTGACATTTGTCATATAAATTCTGACCTTTATCACAATGTTTTTTGTTGTTCTTGTAAAATGGTGACATTTTTTTAGTGAAATGATGACTTTTGTCATAATTTTGCAGTGTAAAATTCAGATCATTATTATAATGTTGCCAAAATTGTTCAGTTTTCTCATAAAATTGTGACTTTTGTCGAGTAAAATTATGACACTTTTCATAAAACGGCCAACATATTGAGCTTTTCTTGTAAAATTGCGACTGGTATTTAGTAAAATTCCAACTTTTATCATAATATTGCACACATGTTCAATTAGTCAGAGTAAAATTACGACTTGTATTATAATACGGTCAAAATTCTAAGTTTTTCTTGTGAAATTCCAACTTCTTTTTCACTATATAAAACAGTGTAATTTATATATATATATATATATATATATATATATATATATATATATATATATATATATATATATATATATATATATATATATATATATCCATCCATCCATCCATCTTCTTCCGCTTATCCGAGGTCAAGTCGCGGGGGCAGCAGCCTAAGAAGGGAAGCCCAGACTTCCCTCTCCCCAGCCACTTCGTCCAGCTCTTCCTGTGGGACCCCGAGGCGTTCCCAGGCCAGCCGGGAGACATAGTCTTCCCAACGTGTCCTGGGTCTTCCCCGCGGCCTACTACCGGTCGGACATGCCCTAAACACCTCCCTAGGGAGGCGTTCGGGTGGCATCCTGACCAGATGCCCGAACCACCTCATCTGGCTCCTCTCCATGTGGAGGAGCAGCGGCTTTACTTTGAGCTCCCCCCGGATGGCAGAGCTTCTCACCCTATCTCTAAGGGAGAGCCCCGCCACCCGGCGGAGGAAACTCATTTCGGCCGCTTGTACCCGTGATCTTGTCCTTTCGGTCATAACCCAAAGCTCATGACCATAGGTGAGGATGGGAACGTAGATCGACTCGTAAATTGAGAGCTTTGCCTTCCGGCTCAGCTCCTTCTTCACCACAACGGATCGATACAGCGTCCGCATTACTGAAGACGCCGCACCGATCCGCCTGTCGATCTCACGATCCACGCTTCCCTCACTCGTGAACAAGACTCCGAGGTACTTGAACTCCTCCACTTGGGGCAAGATCTCCTCTCCAACCCGGAGATGGCACTCCACCCTTTTCCGGGCAAGAACCATGGACTCGGACTTGGAGGTGCTGATTCTCATCCCAGTCGCTTCACACTCGGCTGCGAACCGATCCAGTGAGAGCTGAAGATCCTGGCCAGATGAAGCCATCAGGACCACATCATCTGCAAAAAGCAGAGACCTAATCCTGCAGCCACCAAACCAGATCCCCTCAACGCCTTGACTGCGCCTAGAAATTCTGTCCATAAAAGTTATGAACAGAATGGGTGACAAAGGGCAGCCTTGGCGGAGTCCAACCCTCACTGGAAACGTGTCCGACTTACTGCCGGCAATGCGGACCAAGCTCTGACACTGAGCATACAGGGAGCGGACCGCCACAATCAGACAGTCCGATACCCCATACTCTCTGAGCACTCCCCACAGGACTTCCCGAGGGACACGGTCGAATGCCTTCTCCAAGTCCACAAAACACATGTAGACTGGTTGGGCAAACTCCCATGCACCCTCAAGGACCCTGCCCAGAGTATAGAGCTGGTCCACAGTTCCACGACCAGAACAAAAACCACACTGTTCCTCCTGAATCCGAGGTTCGACTATCCGGCATAGCCTCCTCTCCAGTACACCTGAATAGACCTTACCGGGAAGGCTGAGGAGTGTGATCCCACGATAGTTAGAGCACACCCTCCGGTTCCCCTTCTTAAAGAGAGGAACCACCACCCCGGTCTGCCAATCCAGAGGTACCGCCCCCGATATCCACGCGATGCTGCAGAGTCTTGTCAACCAAGACAGCCCCACAGCATCCAGAGCCTTAAGGAACTCCGGGCGGATCTCATCTACCCCTGGGGCCTTGCCACCGAGGAGCTTTTTATACATATATATACACATATATACACATGCATATACAGTACATATACATATATATGTTATTGTAGTAAGCTGCATTGTACATATTTCATACCCATCCCTACATTATATGTTTTAATACTTTATATTCATATATATATATATATAGTATATTGATAGATAATTTAATATTTTGGGGGCGTGATGCATCGAAAGTGTCTCTTCTTACTCTTTTCAAGCCACTAATGGCTACACAATTCAGAGTTTGTCCACATATGAATCCTTGTGACACAGATGACTAATAGTCTGTTGTCATGCCGACAGATGCCGGACAAGTTGTGTCTTTGTGCTTGACGTTCCTCCACACACACACACACGTCTGCAGGAGCCCTGGTTCTTGATAAAGACCTCCAAGTGGTAGCCATTAAGCCACTTGAAGTGTGAAGCAGCAAAGTCGTAGAACCCAGCATTAAATGTGTTGATGTGTAATGAGTCCTCGTTCCCAAATGAACATCAGGGGAAATGCTGTCCTCCAGGCTGAGAGGAAAAGGACATCCAGATTTTTTTTTTTTACCAGCTTGAAGTGGAAATCCTTTGATGCTACATTATGTGACTTTGTGTCTTTAGCGCCCGTGGCATTTTGCACATGTGTGGAAGTAGCAGTAATGCTGAAAAGTACTTGCAGGTTTACACAACTGAAGCTTTTTATGGACCTTCTAGCGTATTCTGGCAAGATCATGGAAAGCCACTATGGACTGGCTTCTAAAACAGCGTTTGTGACTCACAGATGTTGTTACAAAGTTGAATACTTGTGTTTAACGTCAATTCAGAAGTAAAGATGCATAACAAAAATTCTAAGAACAATTCTTTTTATGCACGATTTTAAATCTGTTCATAATTTGCAAAAATCTACGTTTTTATGGCATCTTTGTGCAACCAGAAGGATATTAAGTTACCTGTAAACTGATCAATTATTATTATACCAAGTAATACATTAAGAGAAATGGTTTGAATCGAGAGTCGTGTTGTATCGAGAATTGATTCTGAATGGAGCTGTCACACCAGGAATCGGAAGGGAATCGAATCGTGATCACAACCCCAATCATAACCCAACAGAACATTGACAATACATTGAAACATTGTTGAGAAGTTGTTGGATTAGATCCTGATGCTGAGCAACTCAAATACAACATTGAAACAAGATACTTTTTGACGATGTTTAATCAAGGTTGGATTTCTGTCGTTGATTTGACCATTGAATTTTGGTCATTTCCCCAACTAATAATCTACAACAC
>NC_084578.2:3575000-3580000 GCF_033978685.3 Nerophis lumbriciformis | reverse complement strand
AGAGGAAGCAGCATTTAGTGACGCCATAGTGAGTGGATGAAATATCACACTTATCACTTTTCTCCTTGCCTGGTTTGCAGGCATGTGTTAGCATCTTAGCTGAGCAGGCAGGCTGAATCTGCCCGAGTGACTAAACTTGCGTCCGCGGCTAATTTCACCATCAAATGTCAGCTATAGCGAGGCGTCGGTGATGAAAGCCAACGCAATTTGTTCCGTGCTAATTTCTCGTTTATTGTCTGCCATAAAACTTGTCTCCATTACAAGAGAAGTGCACTTTTTTTTTTTAGGAATTGTGTCTACCATTCACAGTCCTTATTTAAGGCGAGAACACATGTTTTGCTTTTTATTTACAGATTTTAAGTCCTAAAATATGGCAAGTAGTCTGCAAGCTAACTAAAAGGAGCAGGAAGTAGTCAGCTAGCTAACTAAAAGGAGCAGGAAGTAGTCTGCTAGCTAACTAAAAGGACCAGGAAGTAGTCTGCTAGCTTACTAAAAGGAGCAGGAAGTAGTCTGCTAGCTAACTAAAAGGACCAGGAAGTAGTCTGCAAGCTAACTAAAAAGACCAGGAAGTAGTCTGCAAGCTAACTAAAAGGAGCAGGAAGTAGTCTGCTAGCTAACTAAAAGGACCAGGAAGTAGTCTGCAAGCTAACTAAAAGTACCAGGAAGTCGTCTGCTAGCTAACTAAAAGGAGCAGGAAGTAGTCTGCTAACTAAACAAAAAGGAGCAGGAAGTAGTCTGCTAGCTAACTAAAATTACCAGGAAGTAGTCAGCTAGCTAACTAAAAGGAGCAGGAAGTAGTCAGCTAGCTAATTAAAGGAGTAGGAAGTAGTCTGCTAGCTAACTAAAATAAGTAGGAAGTAGTCTGCTAGCTAACTAAAAAGACCAGGAAGTAGTCTGCAAGCTAACTAAAAGGAGCAGGAAGTAGTCTGCTTAGGTAACTAAAAGGAGTAGGAAGTAGTCTGCAAGCTAACTAAAAGGAGCAGGAAGTAGTCTGCTTAGGTAACTAAAAGGAGTAGGAAGTAGTCTGCTAGTTAACTAAAAGGACCAGGAAGTAGTTTGCTAGCTAACTAAAAGGACCAGGAAGTAGTCTGCAAGCTAACTAAAGGGAGCAGGAAGTAGTCTGCTATCTAACTAAAAGGACCAGGAAGTAGTCTGCAAGCTAACTAAAAGGACCAAAAAATAGTCTGGAAGCAAACTAAAAGGAGCAGGAAGTAGTCTGCAAGCTAACTAAAAGGACCAGGAAGTAGTCTGCAAGCTAACTAAAAGGACCAGGAAGTAGTCTGCAAGCTAACTAAAAAGACCAGGAAGTAGTCTGCAAGCTAACTAAAAGGAGCAGGAAGTAGTCTGCTAGCTAACTAAAAGGACCAGGAAGTAGTCTGCAAGCTAACTAAAAAGACCAGGAAGTAGTCTGCAAGCTAACTAAAAGGAGCAGGAAGTAGTCTGCTAGCTAACTAAAAGGAGTAGAAAGTAGTCAGCTAGCTAACTAAAAGGAGTAGAAAATAGTCTGGTGAGTAAAGGAAGGCAACATTGTGTGAAAAGGGAAAGAGAAACATAATAAAGATGAAGAAGTGGATTAAAAAGGTTTAGCTTTGACAGAAGCAGGTGGGAACGTTGAACAAAGAACCGCAGAATAAGTTCTAGGTGGACTTTAATTGTCTCTCCTTGATAACATCAGGCAATCTTCAGAAACAAGAGGATGGTTTTAAGTCTGACATTAAGATCTACTTCACTTTGTTCCACCTTCATCCTCCTGACCAGGCTCCCCAAGAAATGCTATTCCCCAAGAATTGTTATTTGTTCCACCTTCATTTTCCTGACCAGGCTCCCCAAGAAACCCTCACACCTTATTTGGGGTGTTGTTGATTCCTCGCAGCCCCCCCCTTGATGACAACAAGCAACTCTGCCCATGCAGATTTAATGGGGGGGAACTATTTAGAGTGTCGTACGGTGTCAAGAGAGAGAAAAGGGAGGGAGTCTTTGTCACACAGATATCAAAAGTTCCTGCAACTACCCTCATTCTGAACTGTCATACATCACTCCTCTATCATTTACTGGCTTCAGTCAAACAAAATCTGGGAAGAATATAAAATTTTTGCAGCAGATTCCCATAGAAAAGCACTACAGTGTGGTCATATAGATCAGTGTGTCTCAACCATAGGGCTGGGCCCATCGTTTCTCAGCTGTGCTCTGTATGGTATTCAGTTGTAATACACCTTTCCACCACGTGTGGCAGTAATGACAATATCAAACAAACAGAAGTCCACAGCTTAACAGAGATTTTGTTTTTCTTAAGCGCAAAAAATATGACTAAAGTGGTGAAACTTTTGTTTTATTGACAGTTAATTTAGGAAACACATGTATTGTTACTGAATGTGTTTATTAAAGCACAGTGTAAGTCAGGCCCGGGCAATTATTTTGACTCCAGGGGCCAAATTTATAGAACAAATGTGTCCGGGGGCCGGCATATCTATTTTTAGGAACACTAATACAAAACCTCACAATAATCCTAAGCCTAAGCAGGGAAGCCCAGACTTCCCTCTCCCCAGCCACTTCGTCCAGCTCTTCCTGCGGGACCCCGAGGCGTTCCCAGGCCAGCCGGGAGACATAGTCTTCCCAACGTGTCCTGGGTCTTCCCCGCGGCCTCCTACCGGTCAAACGTGCCCTAAACACCTCCCTAGGGAGGCGTTCGGGTGGCATCCTGACCAGATGCCCGAACCACCTCATCTGGCTCCTCTCGAAGTGGAGGAGCAGCGACTTTACTTTGAGTTCCTCCCGGATGGCAGAGCTTCTCACCCTATCTCTAAGGGAGAGCCCCGCCACCCGGCGGAGGAAACTCATTTCGGCCGCTTGTACCCGTGATCTTGTCCTTTCGGTCATAACCCAAAGCTCATGACCATAGGTGAGGATGGGAACGTAGATCGACCGGTAAATTGAGAGCTTTGCCTTCTGGCTCAGCTCCTTCTTCACCACAACGGATCGATACAGCGTCCGCATTACTGAAGACGCCGCACCGATCCGCCTGTCGATCTCACCATCCACTCTTCCCTCACTCGTGAACAAGACTCCGAGGTACTTGAACTCCTCCACTTCGGGCAAGATCTCTTCCCCAACCCGGAGATGGCGCTCCACCCTTTTCCGGGCGAGAACCATGGACTCGGACTTTGAGGTGCTGATTCTCATCCCAGTCGCTTCACACTCGGCTGCGAACCGAACCAGTGAGAGCTGAAGATCCTGGCCAGATGAAGCCATCAGGACCACATCATCTGCAAAAAGCAGAGACCTAATCCTGCAGCCACCAAACCAGATCCCCTCAACGCCTTGACTGCGCCTAGAAATTCTGTCCATAAAGGTTATGAACAGAATCGGTGACAAAGGGCAGCCTTGGCGGAGTCCAACCCTCACTGGAAACGGGTCCGACTTACTACCGCCAATGCGGACCAAGCTCTGGGACTGAGCATACAGGGAGCGGACTGCCACAATCAGACAGTCCGATACCCCATACTCTCTGAGTACTCCCCACAGGACTTCCCGAGGGACACGGTCGAATGCCTTCTCCAAGTCCACAAAGCACATGTAGACTGGTTGGGCAAACTCCCACGCACCCTCAAGGACCCTGCCAAGAGTATAGAGCTGGTCCACAGTTCCACGACCAGGACGAAAACCACACTGTTCCTCCCGAATCCGAGGTTTGACTATCCGGCGTAGCCTTCTCTCCAGTACACCTGAATAGACCTTACCGGGAAGGCTGAGGAGTGTGATCCCACGATAGTTAGAACACACCCTCCGGTTCCCCTTCTTAAAGAGGGGAACCACCACCCCGGTCTGCCAATCCAGAGGTACCGCCCCCGATGTCCACGCGATGCTGCAGAGACCTCACAAAAATGTCTGATTGAATGATAAAAACGTTATGACAGACCGCCTTGAAAAAAATAATTTTGACCTTTTTTTACTGAATGAGACACCCAGAATGTACATGAAAATAAATAAAGTGTGATTTGCAATATTAACTATGAAAGGTAAAACACTGAATATTGACAACTCATTGTTTCTCAGCTGTGGTCCGTACGGTACTCAGATGTAATACAAATGTCCACCACTTGTGGCAGTAATGACAATATCAAACAAACAGAAATAGTCCGGAGCTTAACAGGGAGACGTTTCTTAAGCGCAAAAAATATGACTAAAGTGGTGAAACTTTCGTTTTATTGACAGTTAATTTAGGAAACACATACATTGTTACTGAATGTGTTTATTAAAGCACAGTGTAAGTCAGGCCCGGGCAATTATTTTGACTCCAGGGGCCAAATTTATAGACCAAATGTGTCTGGGGGCCAGTATATCTATTTTTAGGAACACTAATACAAAACCTCACAATAATGTCTGATTGAATGATCAAAACGTTATGACAGACCGCCTTAAAAAACAAAAATAAAATAGTATTTTACCTTTTTTTTACTGATTTACAATATTAACTATGAAGGGTAAAACACTGAATATTGACAACTCATTGTTTCTCAGCTGTGGTCCGCACGGTACTCAGATGCAATACAAATGTCCACCACTTGTGGCAGTAATGTCAATATCAAACAAACAGAAATAGTCCGGAGCTTAACAGGGAGACATTTCTTAAGCGCAAAAAATATGACTAAAGTGGTGAAACTTTAATTTTATTGAGAGTTAATTTAGGAAACGAGTATGCTTGCATTCACTTGAGCCGTAGATATCATGTGACTGAGCCGGCACGCAAAGGCAGTGCCTTTAAGGCACGCCCCCAATATTGTTGTCTGGGTGGAAATCGGGAAAAATTCGGGAGAATGGTTGCCCCGGGAGATTTTCGGGAGGGGCACTGAAATTCGGGAGTCTCCCGGGAAAATCGGGAGGGTTGGCAAGTATGACTGGGAGACGCATGTTACATTTTAAAGCATTTATCGCGTACTTGCCAACCTTGAGACCTCAGATTTCGGGAGGTGGGGGGTGGGGGGTGTGGTCGGGGGTGGGGC
>NC_084578.2:3567500-3570000 GCF_033978685.3 Nerophis lumbriciformis | reverse complement strand
GCTTTGCCTGATTGCCCAACACAAAGCCAGTGAGTGTGTCTGTGGGCACCAGTGTGTGTTTTGGTCTTGCCATGCATATATACTCCTGTGATGTTTTTTGCCCTTTTCTTTCAAGGATGGACCCAGATGGGGAGAATATCGGGGTGAGGCCATGCTATTTATTGTCACAGCTTTATGGTGGTCAGGACTTGTCCTATTCCTTTGTTTTTCTTGCCTTTCTCTTGAGGCGCGTGTGTTGTAGAGCACTTATTTCTTTGTCTATAGCAGACCTATGGGACAGATTAGTATGTAATAATTGTTTTAGTTACATTGTAAAACTTACAAACGTCGCTTGGAGCGATGAATGAATAATCCATGCGAGTAGAAACGCTATGGAGGATTAGAAGACGGAACGACACTTCTACTTCCGGCCTAAAGCTTTAAACAGCTGGAATTCACGTTCACCCCAGCAACACCTGCAGTAAGCGAACTCGTCCAAAACATGGCGCCATAGCAGAAACAATAACACACCTTCATAAGCTAAGAAACAGCCATTATTTTTTCTGCACCGTTTTATAAGCCGCAGGGTGCAAAGCGTAGGAGAAAAGCAGCGTATAATACTTTGTTATTAATGTTGTATTATTGTTGTTATTCATAACCAGCACCCAACCTCATCAAAATCTCCCCAAACTTGTCCCAATCGTTTGTGCTACATTTGCGCATTTTTTTGCGTCTCAGTATTATCGTTTTTGTTATGTTTTTTAATGTTTTATTATTTATAGCCAGCCCCCCAATATGCTGTAAAAAGTTGTCAAACTATTATAGTTTTCATGTTATTAATGTTTTATTATATATTGCCAGCCCCCCAATATGCTGTAAAATGTTGTCTAACTATTATAGTTTTTTATGTTATTTATGTTTTATAGTTTATATTTTATTTATTTACGTTATTTTTACGTGTTATTTTTCATAACCAACCACCCCAACCTCATCAAAATCTCCCCAAATTTGTCCCAATCGTTTGTGCTACATTTGCGCATTTTTTTGCGTCTAAGTATTATCGTTTTTGTTATGTTTTTTAATGTTTTATTATTTATAGCCAGCCCCCCAATATGCTGTAAAAAGTTGTCAAACTATTATAGTTTTTATGTTATTAATGTTTTATTATATATCGCCAGCCCCCCAATATGCTGTAAAATGTTGTCTAACTAGTATAGTTTTTATGTTATTTATGTTTTATAGTTTATATTTTATATATTTACGTGTTATTTTTCATAACCAACCACCCCGATCACGTAAAAATCTCCCCAAATTTGTCCCATTTGTTTGTGCTACATTTGTGCTGCACATTTTTTTGCGTCTAAGTATTATCGTTTTTGTTATGTTTTTTAATGTTTTATTATTTATAGCCAGCCCCCCAATATGCTGTAAAAAGTTGTCAAACTATTATAGTTTTTATGTTATTAATGTTTTATTATATATCGCCAGCCCCCCAATATGCTGTAAAATGTTGTCTAACTAGTATAGTTTTTATGTTATTTATGTTTTATAGTTTATATTTTATATATTTACGTGTTATTTTTCATAACCAACCACCCCGATCACGTAAAAATCTCCCCAAAGTTGTCCCATTTGTTTGTGCTACTTTTGTGCTGCACATTTTTTTGCGTCTAAGTATTATCGTTTTTGTTATGTTTTTAATGTTTTATTATTTATAGCCAGCCCCCCAAATATGCTGTAAAAAGTTGTCAAACTATTATAGTTCTTATGTTATTAATGTTTTATTATATATTGCCAGCCCCCCAATATGCTGTAAAATGTTGTCTAACTATTATAGTTTGTATGTTATTTATGTTTTATAGTTTATATTTTATATATTTACGTGTTATTTTTCATAACCAACCACCCCGATCACGTAAAAATCTCCCCAAATTTGTCCCATTTGTTTGTGCTACATTTGTGCTGCACATTTTTTTGCGTCTAAGTATTATCGTTTTTGTTATGTTTTTTAATGTTTTATTATTTATAGCCAGCCCCCCAATATGCTGTAAAAAGTTGTCAAACTATTATAGTTCTTATGTTATTAATGTTTTATTATATATTGACAGCCCCCCAATATGCTGTAAAATGTTGTCTAACTATTATAGTTTTTATGTTATTTATGTTTTATAGTTTATATTTTATATATTTACGTGTTATTTTTCATAACCAACCACCCCGATCACGTAAAAATCTCCCCAAATTTGTCCCATTTGTTTGTGCTACATTTGTGCTGCACATTTTTTTGCGTCTAAGTATTATCGTTTTTGTTATGTTTTTTAATGTTTTATTATTTATAGCCAGCCCCCCAATATGCTGTAAAAAGTTGTCAAACTATTATAGTTTTTATGTTATTAATGTTTTATTATATATCGCCAGCCCCCCAATATGCTGTAAAATGTTGTCTAACTAGTATAGTTTTTATGTTATTTATGTTTTATAGTTTATATTTTATATATTTACGTTATTTTTAAGTGTTATT